>NC_088410.1:5746492-5839932 GCF_034236695.1 Oncorhynchus nerka | reverse complement strand
CTGCTCCCCCTCTCTCTCCCTGTAGTGCTGTACTGAAACAGCTGCTCTCCCTCTCTCTCCATGTAGTGCTGTACTGAAACAGCTGCTCCCCCTCTCTCTCCCTGTAGTGCTGTACTGAAACAGCTGCAATCCCCCTCTCTCTCCCTGTAGTGCTGTACTGAAACAGCTGCTCTCCCTCTCTCTCCCTGTAGTGCTGTACTGAAACAGCTGCTCCCCCTCTCTCTCCCTGTAGTGCTGTACTGAAACAGCTGCTCTCCTCTCTCTCTGTAGTGCTGTACTGAAACAGTTGCTCTCCCTCTCTCTCCCTGTATTGCTGTACTGAAACAGCTGCTCTCCCTCTCTCCCTGTATTGCTGTACTGAAACAGCTGCTCCCCCTCTTTCTCCCTGTAGTGCTGTACTGAAACAGCTGCTCTCCCTCTCTCTCCCTGTAGTGCTGTACTGAAACAGCTGCTCTCCCCCTCTCTCTCTCTCCCTGTAGTGCTGTACTGAAACAGCTGCTCTCTCCCTGTAGTGCTGTACTGAAACAGCTGCTCTCCCTCTTTCTCCCTGTAGTGCTGTACTGAAACAGCTGCTCCCCCTTTCTCTCTGTAGTGCTGTACTGAAACAGCTGCTCCCCCTTTCTCTCTGTAGTGCAGTACTGAAACAGCTGCTCTCCCCCTCTCTCTCTCTCCCTGTAGTGCTGTACTGGAACAGCTGCTCTCCCCCTCTCTCCCCTGTAGTGCTGTACTGAAACAGCTGCTCTCCCCCTCTCTCCCTGTAGTGCTGTACTGAAACAGCTGCTCTCCCTCTCTCTCCCTGTATTGCTGTACTGAAACAGCTGCTCCCCCATCTCTCCCTGTAGTGCTGCACTGAAACAGCTGCTCCCCCATCTCTCCCTGTAGTGCTGTACTGAAACAGCTGCTCTCCCCCTCTCTCCCTGTAGTGCTATACTGAAACAGCTGCTCTCCCTCTCTCTCCCTGTAGTGTTGTACTGAAACAGCTGCTCCCCTCTCTCTCCCTGTAGTGTTGTACTGAAACAGCTGCTCTCCCCCTCTCTCTCCCTGTAGTGCTGTACTGAAACAGCTGCTCCCCCCTCTCCCTGTAGTGCTGTACTGAAATAGCTGCTCTCCCCTCTCTCTCCCTGTAGTGCTGTACTGAAACAGCTGCTCCCCCCCTCTCTCCCTGTAGTGCTGTACTGAAACAGCTGCTCTCCCTCTTTCTCCCTGTAGTGCAGTACTGAATCAGCTGCTCTCCCTCTCTCTCCCTGTAGTGCTGTACTGAAACAGCTGCTCTCCCCCTCTCTCTCTCTCCCTGTAGTGCTGTACTGAAACAGCTGCTCTCTCCCTGTAGTGCTGTACTGAAACAGCTGCTCTCCCCCTCTCTCTCCCTGTAGTGCTATACTGAAACAGCTGCTCTCCCTCTCTCTCCCTGTAGTGTTGTACTGAAACAGCTGCTCCCCCTCTCTCTCCCTGTAGTGTTGTACTGAAACAGCTGCTCTCCCCTCTCTCTCCCTGTAGTGCTGTACTGAAACAGCTGCTCCCCCCTCTCTCCCTGTAGTGCTGTACTGAAATAGCTGCTCTCCCCTCTCTCCCTGTAGTGCTGTACTGAAACAGCTGCTCCCCCTCTCTCCCTGTAGTGCTGTACTGAAACAGCTGCTCCCCCTCTCTCTCCTGTAGTGCTGTACTGAAACAGCTGCTCCCCCTCTCTCTGCCTGTAGTGCTGTACTGAAACAGCTGCTCTCCCCCTCTCTCTCTCTCCCTGTAGTGCTGTACTGAAACAGCTGCTCTCTCCCTGTAGTGCTGTACTGAAACAGCTGCTCCCCCTCTCTCCCTGTAGTGCTGTACTGAAACAGCTGCTCTCCCTCTCTCTCCATGTAGTGCTGTACTGAAACAGCTGCTCCCCTCTCTCTCCCTGTAGTGCTGTACTGAAACAGCTGCAATCCCCCTCTCTCTCCCTGTAGTGCTGTACTGAAACAGCTGCTCTCCCTCTCTCTCCCTGTAGTGCTGTACTGAAACAGCTGCTCCCCCTCTCTCTCCCTGTAGTGCTGTACTGAAACAGCTGCTCTCCCTCTCTCTCCCTGTAGTGCTGTACTGAAACAGTTGCTCTCCCTCTCTCTCCCTGTATTGCTGTACTGAAACAGCTGCTCTCCCTCTCTCCCTGTATTGCTGTACTGAAACAGCTGCTCCCCCTCTTTCTCCCTGTAGTGCTGTACTGAAACAGCTGCTCTCCCTCTCTCTCCCTGTAGTGCTGTACTGAAACAGCTGCTCTCCCCCTCTCTCTCTCTCCCTGTAGTGCTGTACTGAAACAGCTGCTCTCTCCCTGTAGTGCTGTACTGAAACAGCTGCTCTCCCTCTTTCTCCCTGTAGTGCTGTACTGAAACAGCTGCTCCCCCTTTCTCTCTGTAGTGCTGTACTGAAACAGCTGCTCCCCCTTTCTCTCTGTAGTGCAGTACTGAAACAGCTGCTCTCCCCCTCTCTCTCTCTCCCTGTAGTGCTGTACTGGAACAGCTGCTCTCCCCCTCTCTCTCCCTGTAGTGCTGTACTGAAACAGCTGCTCTCCCCCCTCTCTCCCTGTAGTGCTGTACTGAAACAGCTGCTCTCCCTCTCTCTCCCTGTATTGCTGTACTGAAACAGCTGCTCCCCCCATCTCTCCCTGTAGTGCTGCACTGAAACAGCTGCTCCCCCCATCTCTCCCTGTAGTGCTGTACTGAAACAGCTGCTCTCCCCCTCTCTCTCCCTGTAGTGCTATACTGAAACAGCTGCTCTCCCTCTCTCCCCTGTAGTGTTGTACTGAAACAGCTGCTCCCCCTCTCTCTCCTGTAGTGTTGTACTGAAACAGCTGCTCTCCCCCTCTCTCCCCTGTAGTGCTGTACTGAAACAGCTGCTCCCCCCTCTCTCCCTGTAGTGCTGTACTGAAATAGCTGCTCTCCCCCTCTCTCTCCCTGTAGTGCTGTACTGAAACAGCTGCTCCCCCCCTCTCTCCCTGTAGTGCTGTACTGAAACAGCTGCTCTCCCTCTTTCTCCCTGTAGTGCAGTACTGAATCAGCTGCTCTCCCTCTCTCTCCCTGTAGTGCTGTACTGAAACAGCTGCTCTCCCCCTCTCTCTCTCTCTCCCTGTAGTGCTGTACTGAAACAGCTGCTCTCCCTCTTTCTCCCTGTAGTGCAGTACTGAAACAGCTGCTCTCCCTCTCTCTCCCTGTAGTGCTGTACTGAAACAGCTGCTCCCCCTCTTTCTCCCTGTAGTGCTGTACTTAAACAGCTGCTCTCCCTCTTTCTCCCTGTAGTGCAGTACTGAAACAGCTGCTCTCTCTCCCTGTAGTGCTGTACTGAAACAGCTGCTCTCTCCCTGTAGTGCTGTACTGAAACAGCTGCTCCCCCTCTCTCTCCCTGTAGTGCTGTACTGAAACAGCTGCTCTCCCTCTCTCTCTGTAGTGCTGTACTGAAACAGCTGCTCTCCCCCTCTCTCTCCCTGTAGTGCTGTACTGAAACAGCTGCTCTCCCTCTCTCTCCCTGTAGTGCTGTACTGAAACAGCTGCTCTCCCTCTCTCTCCCTGTAGTGCTGTACTGAAACAGCTGCTCTCCCTCTCTCTCCCTGTAGTGCTGTACTGAAACAGCTGCTCCCCCTCTCTCTCCCTGTAGTGCTGTACTGAAACAGCTGCTCTCCCTCTCTCTCCCTGTAGTGCTGTACTGAAACAGTTGCTCTCCCTCTCTCTCCCTGTATTGCTGTACTGAAACAGCTGCTCCCCCTCTTTCTCCCTGTAGTGCTGTACTGAAACAGCTGCTCCCCCTCTTTCTCCCTGTAGTGCTGTACTGAAACAGCTACTCTATCCCTGTAGTGCTGTACTGAAACAGCTGCTCTCCCTCTTTCTCCCTGTAGTGCAGTACTGAAACAGCTGCTCTCCCTCTCTTTCCCTGTAGTGCTGTACTGAAACAGCTGCTCTCCCCCTCTCTCTCTCTCCCTGTAGTGCTGTACTGAAACAGCTGCTCTCCCTCTTTCTCCCTGTAGTGCAGTACTGAAACAGCTGCTCTCCCTCTCTCTCCCTGTAGTGCTGTACTGAAACAGCTGCTCCCCCTCTTTCTCCCTGTAGTGCTGTACTGAAACAGCTGCTCTCCCTCTTTCTCCCTGTACTGAAACAGCTGCTCTCCCTCTTTCTCCCTGTAGTGCTGTACTGAAACAGCTTCTCTCCCTGTAGTGCTGTACTGAAACAGCTGCTCCCCCTTTCTCTCTGTAGTGCTGTACTGAAACAGCTGCTCCCCCTTTCTCTCTGTAGTGCAGTACTGAAACAGCTGCTCTCCCCCTCTCTCTCTCTCCCTGTAGTGCTGTACTGGAACAGCTGCTCTCCCCCTCTCTCTCCCTGTAGTGCTGTACTGAAACAGCTGCTCTCCCCCTCTCTCTCCCTGTAGTGCTGTACTGAAACAGCTGCTCTCCCTCTCTCTCCCTGTAGTGTTGTACTGAAACAGCTGCTCCCCTCTCTCTCCCTGTAGTGTTGTACTGAAACAGCTGCTCTCCCCTCTCTCTCCCTGTAGTGCTGTACTGAAACAGCTGCTCCCCCCCTCTCTCCCTGTAGTGCTGTACTGAAACAGCTGCTCTCCCTCTCTCTCCCTGTAGTGCTGTACTGAAACAGCTGCTCTATCCCTGTAGTGCTGTACTGAAACAGCTGCTCTCCCTCTTTCTCCCTGTAGTGCAGTACTGAATCAGCTGCTCTCCCTCTCTCTCCCTGTAGTGCTGTACTGAAACAGCTGCTCTCCCCCCTCTCTCTCTCCCTGTAGTGCTGTACTGAAACAGCTGCTCTCCCTCTTTCTCCCTGTAGTGCTGTACTGAAACAGCTGCTCCCCCTCTTTCTCCCTGTAGTGCTGTACTGAAACAGCTGCTCTCCCTCTTTCTCCCTGTAGTGCAGTACTGAAACAGCTGCTCTCCCTCTCTCTCCCTGTAGTGCTGTACTGAAACAGCTGCTCTCTCCCTGTAGTGCTGTACTGAAACAGCTGCTCCCCCTCTCTCTGCCTGTAGTGCTGTACTGAAACAGCTGCTCTCCCCCTCTCTCTCTCTCCCTGTAGTGCTGTACTGAAACAGCTGCTCTCTCCCTGTAGTGCTGTACTGAAACAGCTGCTCCCCCTCTCTCTCCCTGTAGTGCTGTACTGAAACAGCTGCTCTCCCTCTCTCTCCCTGTAGTGCTGTACTGAAACAGTTGCTCTCCCTCTCTCTCCCTGTATTGCTGTACTGAAACAGCTGCTCTCCCTCTCTCTCCCTGTAGTGCTGTACTGAAACAGCTGCTCTCCCCCTCTCTCTCTCTCCCTGTAGTGCTGTACTGAAACAGCTGCTCTCCCTCTCTCTCCCTGTAGTGCTGTACTGAAACAGTTGCTCTCCCTCTCTCTCCCTGTATTGCTGTACTGAAACAGCTGCTCTCCCTCTCTCTCCCTGTAGTGCTGTACTGAAACAGCTGCTCTCCCCCTCTCTCTCTCTCCCTGTAGTGCTGTACTGAAACAGCTGCTCTCTCCCTGTAGTGCTGTACTGAAACAGCTGCTCTCCCTCTTTCTCCCTGTAGTGCTGTACTGAAACAGCTGCTCCCCCTTTCTCTCTGTAGTGCTGTACTGAAACAGCTGCTCCCCCTTTCTCTCTGTAGTGCAGTACTGAAACAGCTGCTCTCCCCCTCTCTCTCTCTCCCTGTAGTGCTGTACTGGAACAGCTGCTCTCCCCCTCTCTCTCCCTGTAGTGCTGTACTGAAACAGCTGCTCTCCCCCTCTCTCCCTGTAGTGCTGTACTGAAACAGCTGCTCTCCCTCTCTCTCCCTGTATTGCTGTACTGAAACAGCTGCTCCCCCTCTTTCTCCCTGTAGTGCTGCACTGAAACAGCTGCTCCCCCCATCTCTCCCTGTAGTGCTGTACTGAAACAGCTGCTCTCCCCTCTCTCCCTGTAGTGCTGTACTGAAACAGCTGCTCTCCCTCTCTCTCCCTGTAGTGTTGTACTGAAACAGCTGCTCCCCCTCTCTCTCCCTGTAGTGTTGTACTGAAACAGCTGCTCTCCCCCTCTCTCTCCCTGTAGTGCTGTACTGAAACAGCTGCTCCCCCTCTCTCCCTGTAGTGCTGTACTGAAACAGCTGCTCTCCCCCTCTCTCTCCCTGTAGTGCTGTACTGAAACAGCTGCTCCCCCCCTCTCTCCCTGTAGTGCTGTACTGAAACAGCTGCTCTCCCTCTTTCTCCCTGTAGTGCAGTACTGAATCAGCTGCTCTCCCTCTCTCTCCCTGTAGTGCTGTACTGAAACAGCTGCTATCCCCCTCTCTCTCTCTCTCCCTGTAGTGCTGTACTGAAACAGCTGCTCTCCCTCTTTCTCTCTGTAGTGCAGTACTGAAACAGCTGCTCTCCCTCTCTCTCCCTGTAGTGCTGTACTGAAACAGCTGCTCTCCCTCTTTCTCCCTGTAGTGCAGTACTGAAACAGCTGCTCTCTCTCCCTGTAGTGCTGTACTGAAACAGCTGCTCTCTCCCTGTAGTGCTGTACTGAAACAGCTGCTCTCTCCCTGTAGTGCTGTACTGAAACAGCTGCTCCCCTCTCTCTCCCTGTAGTGCTGTACTGAAACAGCTGCTCTCCCTCTCTCTGTAGTGCTGTACTGAAACAGCTGCTCTCCCCTCTCTCTCCCCTGTAGTGCTGTACTGAAACAGCTGCTCTCCATCTCTCTCCCTGTAGTGCTGTACTGAAACAGCTGCTCTCCCTCTCTCTCCCTGTAGTGCTGTACTGAAACAGCTGCTCCCCCTCGCTCTGCCTGTAGTGCTGTACTGAAACAGCTGCTCTCCCCTCTCTCTCTCTCCTGTAGTGCTGTACTGAAACAGCTGCTCTCTCCTGTAGTGCTGTACTGAAACAGCTGCTCCCCTCTCTCTCCCCCTGTAGTGCTGTACTGAAACAGCTGCTCTCCCTCTCTCCCATGTAGTGCTGTACTGAAACAGCTGCTCCCCCTCTCTCCCTGTAGTGCTGTACTGAAACAGCTGCAATCCCCCTCTCTCTCCCTGTAGTGCTGTACTGAAACAGCTGCTCTCCCTCTCTCCCCTGTAGTGCTGTACTGAAACAGCTGCTCCCCTCTCTCTCCCTGTAGTGCTGTACTGAAACAGCTGCTCTCCCTCTCTCTCCCTGTAGTGCTGTACTGAAACAGTTGCTCTCCCTCTCTCCCTGTATTGCTGTACTGAAACAGCTGCTCTCCCTCTCTCCCTGTATTGCTGTACTGAAACAGCTGCTCCCCTCTTTCTCCCTGTAGTGCTGTACTGAAACAGCTGCTCTCCCTCTCTCTCCTGTAGTGCTGTACTGAAACAGCTGCTCTCCCCCTCTCTCTCTCTCCCTGTAGTGCTGTACTGAAACAGCTGCTCTCTCCCTGTAGTGCTGTACTGAAACAGCTGCTCTCCCTCTTTCTCCCTGTAGTGCTGTACTGAAACAGCTGCTCCCCCTTTCTCTCTGTAGTGCTGTACTGAAACAGCTGCTCCCCCTTTCTCTCTGTAGTGCAGTACTGAAACAGCTGCTCTCCCCCTCTCTCTCTCTCCCTGTAGTGCTGTACTGGAACAGCTGCTCTCCCCCTCTCTCTCCCTGTAGTGCTGTACTGAAACAGCTGCTCTCCCCCCCTCTCTCCCTGTAGTGCTGTACTGAAACAGCTGCTCTCCCTCTCTCTCCCTGTATTGCTGTACTGAAACAGCTGCTCCCCCTCTTTCTCCCTGTAGTGCTGCACTGAAACAGCTGCTCCCCCATCTCTCCCTGTAGTGCTGTACTGAAACAGCTGCTCTCCCCCTCTCTCTCCCTGTAGTGCTATACTGAAACAGCTGCTCTCCCTCTCTCTCCCTGTAGTGTTGTACTGAAACAGCTGCTCCCCTCTCTCTCCCTGTAGTGTTGTACTGAAACAGCTGCTCTCCCCTCTCTCTCCCTGTAGTGCTGTACTGAAACAGCTGCTCCCCCTCTCTCCCTGTAGTGCTGTACTGAAACAGCTGCTCTCCCCCTCTCTCTCCCTGTAGTGCTGTACTGAAACAGCTGCTCCCCCCCTCTCTCCCTGTAGTGCTGTACTGAAACAGCTGCTCTCCCTCTTTCTCCCTGTAGTGCAGTACTGAATCAGCTGCTCTCCCTCTCTCTCCCTGTAGTGCTGTACTGAAACAGCTGCTCCCCCTCTTTCTCCCTGTAGTGCTGTACTGAAACAGCTGCTCTCCCTCTTTCTCCCTGTAGTGCAGTACTGAAACAGCTGCTCTCTCTCCCTGTAGTGCTGTACTGAAACAGCTGCTCCCCCTCTCTCTCCCTGTAGTGCTGTACTGAAACAGCTGCTCTCCCTCTCTCTCTGTAGTGCTGTACTGAAACAGCTGCTCTCCCCCTCTCTCTCCCTGTAGTGCTGTACTGAAACAGCTGCTCTCCATCTCTCTCCCTGTAGTGCTGTACTGAAACAGCTGCTCTCCCTCTCTCTCCCTGTAGTGTTGTACTGAAACAGCTGCTCCCCCTCTCTCTCCCTGTAGTGCTGTACTGAAACAGCTGCTCTCCCTCTCTCTCCCTGTAGTGCTGTACTGAAACAGCTGCTCTCCCCTCTCTCTCTCTCCCTGTAGTGCTGTACTGAAACAGCTGCTCTCTCCCTGTAGTGCTGTACTGAAACAGCTGCTCCCCCTCTCTCTCCCTGTAGTGCTGTACTGAAACAGCTGCTCTCCCTCTCTCTCCATGTAGTGCTGTACTGAAACAGCTGCTCCCCTCTCTCTCCCTGTAGTGCTGTACTGAAACAGCTGCTATCCCCTCTCTCTCCCTGTAGTGCTGTACTGAAACAGCTGCTCTCCCTCTCTCCCTGTAGTGCTGTACTGAAACAGCTGCCCCCTCTCTCTCCCTGTAGTGCTGTACTGAAACAGTTGCTCTCCTCTTTCTCCCTGTAGTGCAGTACTGAATCAGCTGCTCTCCCTCTCTCTCCCTGTAGTGCTGTACTGAAACAGCTGCTCTCCCCCTCTCTCTCTCTCTCTCTCTCCCTGTAGTGCTGTACTGAAACAGCTGCTCTCCCTCTTTCTCCCTGTAGTGCAGTACTGAAACAGCTGCTCTCCCTCTCTCTCCCTGTAGTGCAGTACTGAAACAGCTGCTCTCTCTCCCTGTAGTGCTGTACTGAAACAGCTGCTCTCTCCCTGTAGTGCTGTACTGAAACAGCTGCTCCCCTCTCTCTCCCTGTAGTGCTGTACTGAAACAGCTGCTCTCCCTCTCTCTCTGTAGTGCTGTACTGAAACAGCTGCTCTCCCCCTCTCTCTCCCTGTAGTGCTGTACTGAAACAGCTGCTCTCCCTCTCTCTCCCTGTAGTGCTGTACTGAAACAGCTGCTCTCCCTCTCTCTCCCTGTAGTGTTGTACTGAAACAGCTGCTCCCCCTCTCTCTCCCTGTAGTGCTGTACTGAAACAGCTGCTCCCCCTCTTTCTCCCTGTAGTGCTGTACTGAAACAGCTGCTCTCCCTCTTTCTCCCTGTAGTGCAGTACTGAAACAGCTGCTCTCTCTCCCTGTAGTGCTGTACTGAAACAGCTGCTCCCCCTCTCTCTCCCTGTAGTGCTGTACTGAAACAGCTGCTCTCCCTCTCTCTCTGTAGTGCTGTACTGAAACAGCTGCTCTCCCCCTCTCTCTCCCTGTAGTGCTGTACTGAAACAGCTGCTCTCCATCTCTCTCCCTGTAGTGCTGTACTGAAACAGCTGCTCTCCCTCTCTCTCCCTGTAGTGTTGTACTGAAACAGCTGCTCCCCCTCTCTCTCCCTGTAGTGCTGTACTGAAACAGCTGCTCTCCCTCTCTCTCCCTGTAGTGCTGTACTGAAACAGCTGCTCTCCCCCTCTCTCTCTCTCCCTGTAGTGCTGTACTGAAACAGCTGCTCTCTCCCTGTAGTGCTGTACTGAAACAGCTGCTCCCCCTCTCTCTCCCTGTAGTGCTGTACTGAAACAGCTGCTCTCCCTCTCTCTCCATGTAGTGCTGTACTGAAACAGCTGCTCCCCCTCTCTCTCCCTGTAGTGCTGTACTGAAACAGCTGCTATCCCCCTCTCTCTCCCTGTAGTGCTGTACTGAAACAGCTGCTCTCCCTCTCTCTCCCTGTAGTGCTGTACTGAAACAGCTGCTCCCCCTCTCTCTCCCTGTAGTGCTGTACTGAAACAGTTGCTCTCCCTCTTTCTCCCTGTAGTGCAGTACTGAATCAGCTGCTCTCCCTCTCTCTCCCTGTAGTGCTGTACTGAAACAGCTGCTCTCCCCCTCTCTCTCTCTCTCCCTGTAGTGCTGTACTGAAACAGCTGCTCTCCCTCTTTCTCCCTGTAGTGCAGTACTGAAACAGCTGCTCTCCCTCTCTCTCCCTGTAGTGCTGTACTGAAACAGCTGCTCCCCCTCTTTCTCCCTGTAGTGCTGTACTGAAACAGCTGCTCTCCCTCTTTCTCCCTGTAGTGCAGTACTGAAACAGCTGCTCTCTCTCCCTGTAGTGCTGTACTGAAACAGCTGCTCTCTCCCTGTAGTGCTGTACTGAAACAGCTGCTCCCCCTCTCTCCCTGTAGTGCTGTACTGAAACAGCTGCTCTCCCTCTCTCTCTGTAGTGCTGTACTGAAACAGCTGCTCTCCCCCTCTCTCTCCCTGTAGTGCTGTACTGAAACAGCTGCTCTCCCTCTCTCTCCCTGTAGTGCTGTACTGAAACAGCTGCTCTCCCTCTCTCTCCCTGTAGTGTTGTACTGAAACAGCTGCTCCCCCTCTCTCTCCCTGTAGTGCTGTACTGAAACAGCTGCTCCCCCTCTCTCTGCCTGTAGTGCTGTACTGAAACAGCTGCTCTCCCCCTCTCTCTCTCTCCCTGTAGTGCTGTACTGAAACAGCTGCTCTCTCCCTGTAGTGCTGTACTGAAA
Source organism: Oncorhynchus nerka (assembly GCF_034236695.1). Taxonomy (NCBI): domain Eukaryota; kingdom Metazoa; phylum Chordata; class Actinopteri; order Salmoniformes; family Salmonidae; genus Oncorhynchus; species Oncorhynchus nerka. Next base: position 5,829,118 of record NC_088410.1, on the reverse strand, counting down.
CAGCTGCTCCCCCTCTCTCTCCCTGTAGTGCTGTACTGAAACAGCTGCTCTCCCTCTCTCTCCATGTAGTGCTGTACTGAAACAGCTGCTCCCCCTCTCTCTCCCTGTAGTGCTGTACTGAAACAGCTGCAATCCCCCTCTCTCTCCCTGTAGTGCTGTACTGAAACAGCTGCTCTCCCTCTCTCTCCCTGTAGTGCTGTACTGAAACAGCTGCTCCCCCTCTCTCTCCCTGTAGTGCTGTACTGAAACAGCTGCTCTCCCTCTCTCCCTGTATTGCTGTACTGAAACAGCTGCTCCCCCTCTTTCTCCCTGTAGTGCTGTACTGAAACAGCTGCTCTCCCTCTCTCTCCCTGTAGTGCTGTACTGAAACAGCTGCTCTCCCCCTCTCTCTCTCTCCCTGTAGTGCTGTACTGAAACAGCTGCTCTCTCCCTGTAGTGCTGTACTGAAACAGCTGCTCTCCCTCTTTCTCCCTGTAGTGCTGTACTGAAACAGCTGCTCCCCCTTTCTCTCTGTAGTGCTGTACTGAAACAGCTGCTCCCCCTTTCTCTCTGTAGTGCAGTACTGAAACAGCTGCTCTCCCCCTCTCTCTCTCTCCCTGTAGTGCTGTACTGGAACAGCTGCTCTCCCCCTCTCTCTCCCTGTAGTGCTGTACTGAAACAGCTGCTCTCCCCCCTCTCTCCCTGTAGTGCTGTACTGATACAGCTGCTCCCCCCATCTCTCCCTGTAGTGCTGCACTGAAACAGCTGCTCCCCCCATCTCTCCCTGTAGTGCTGTACTGAAACAGCTGCTCTCCCCCTCTCTCTCCCTGTAGTGCTATACTGAAACAGCTGCTCTCCCTCTCTCTCCCTGTAGTGTTGTACTGAAACAGCTGCTCCCCCTCTCTCTCCCTGTAGTGTTGTACTGAAACAGCTGCTCTCCCCCTCTCTCCCTGTAGTGCTGTACTGAAACAGCTGCTCCCCCTCTCTCCCTGTAGTGCTGTACTGAAATAGCTGCTCTCCCCTCTCTCTCCCTGTAGTGCTGTACTGAAACAGCTGCTCCCCCTCTCTCCCTGTAGTGCTGTACTGAAACAGCTGCTCCCCCTCTCTCTCCCTGTAGTGCTGTACTGAAACAGCTGCTCCCCCTCTCTCTGCCTGTAGTGCTGTACTGAAACAGCTGCTCTCTCCCTGTAGTGCTGTACTGAAACAGCTGCTCCCCCTCTCTCTCCCTGTAGTGCTGTACTGAAACAGCTGCTCTCTCCCTGTAGTGCTGTACTGAAACAGCTGCTCCCCTCTCTCTCCCTGTAGTGCTGTACTGAAACAGCTGCTCTCCCTCTCTCTCCATGTAGTGCTGTACTGAAACAGCTGCTCCCCCTCTCTCTCCCTGTAGTGCTGTACTGAAACAGCTGCAATCCCCCTCTCTCTCCCTGTAGTGCTGTACTGAAACAGCTGCTCTCCCTCTCTCTCCCTGTAGTGCTGTACTGAAACAGCTGCTCCCCCTCTCTCTCCCTGTAGTGCTGTACTGAAACAGCTGCTCTCCCTCTCTCTCCCTGTAGTGCTGTACTGAAACAGTTGCTCCCCCTCTCTCTCCCTGTAGTGCTGTACTGAAACAGCTGCTCTCCCTCTCTCTCCCTGTAGTGCTGTACTGAAACAGTTGCTCTCCCTCTCTCTCCCTGTAGTGCAGTACTGAATCAGCTGCTCTCCCTCTCTCTCCCTGTAGTGCTGTACTGAAACAGCTGCTATCCCCCTCTCTCTCTCTCTCCCTGTAGTGCTGTACTGAAACAGCTGCTCTCCCTCTTTCTCCCTGTAGTGCAGTACTGAAACAGCTGCTCTCCCTCTCTCTCCCTGTAGTGCTGTACTGAAACAGCTGCTCTCCCTCTTTCTCCCTGTAGTGCAGTACTGAAACAGCTGCTCTCTCTCCCTGTAGTGCTGTACTGAAACAGCTGCTCTCTCCCTGTAGTGCTGTACTGAAACAGCTGCTCTCTCCCTGTAGTGCTGTACTGAAACAGCTGCTCCCCCTCTCTCTCCCTGTAGTGCTGTACTGAAACAGCTGCTCTCCCTCTCTCTCTGTAGTGCTGTACTGAAACAGCTGCTCTCCCCCTCTCTCTCCCTGTAGTGCTGTACTGAAACAGCTGCTCTCCATCTCTCTCCCTGTAGTGCTGTACTGAAACAGCTGCTCTCCCTCTCTCTCCCTGTAGTGTTGTACTGAAACAGCTGCTCCCCCTCTCTCTCCCTGTAGTGCTGTACTGAAACAGCTGCTCTCCCTCTCTCTCCCTGTAGTGCTGTACTGAAACAGCTGCTCCCCCTCGCTCTGCCTGTAGTGCTGTACTGAAACAGCTGCTCTCCCCCTCTCTCTCTCTCCCTGTAGTGCTGTACTGAAACAGCTGCTCTCTCCCTGTAGTGCTGTACTGAAACAGCTGCTCCCCCTCTCTCTCCCTGTAGTGCTGTACTGAAACAGCTGCTCTCCCTCTCTCTCCATGTAGTGCTGTACTGAAACAGCTGCTCCCCCTCTCTCTCCCTGTAGTGCTGTACTGAAACAGCTGCAATCCCCCTCTCTCTCCCTGTAGTGCTGTACTGAAACAGCTGCTCTCCCTCTCTCTCCCTGTAGTGCTGTACTGAAACAGCTGCTCCCCCTCTCTCTCCCTGTAGTGCTGTACTGAAACAGCTGCTCTCCCTCTCTCTCCCTGTAGTGCTGTACTGAAACAGTTGCTCTCCCTCTCTCTCCCTGTATTGCTGTACTGAAACAGCTGCTCTCCCTCTCTCCCTGTATTGCTGTACTGAAACAGCTGCTCCCCCTCTTTCTCCCTGTAGTGCTGTACTGAAACAGCTGCTCTCCCTCTCTCTCCCTGTAGTGCTGTACTGAAACAGCTGCTCTCCCCCTCTCTCTCTCCCTGTAGTGCTGTACTGAAACAGCTGCTCTCTCCCTGTAGTGCTGTACTGAAACAGCTGCTCTCCCTCTTTCTCCCTGTAGTGCTGTACTGAAACAGCTGCTCCCCCTTTCTCTCTGTAGTGCTGTACTGAAACAGCTGCTCCCCCTTTCTCTCTGTAGTGCAGTACTGAAACAGCTGCTCTCCCCTCTCTCTCTCTCCCCTGTAGTGCTGTACTGGAACAGCTGCTCTCCCCCTCTCTCTCCCTGTAGTGCTGTACTGAAACAGCTGCTCTCCCCCCCTCTCTCCCTGTAGTGCTGTACTGAAACAGCTGCTCTCCCTCTCTCTCCCTGTATTGCTGTACTGAAACAGCTGCTCCCCCTCTTTCTCCCTGTAGTGCTGCACTGAAACAGCTGCTCCCCCATCTCTCCCTGTAGTGCTGTACTGAAACAGCTGCTCTCCCCCTCTCTCTCCCTGTAGTGCTATACTGAAACAGCTGCTCTCCCTCTCTCTCCCTGTAGTGTTGTACTGAAACAGCTGCTCCCCCTCTCTCTCCCTGTAGTGTTGTACTGAAACAGCTGCTCTCCCCCTCTCTCTCCCTGTAGTGCTGTACTGAAACAGCTGCTCCCCCCCTCTCTCCCTGTAGTGCTGTACTGAAACAGCTGCTCTCCCCTCTCTCTCCCTGTAGTGCTGTACTGAAACAGCTGCTCCCCCTCTCTCCCTGTAGTGCTGTACTGAAACAGCTGCTCTCCTCTTTCTCCCTGTAGTGCAGTACTGAATCAGCTGCTCTCCTCTCTCTCCCTGTAGTGCTGTACTGAAACAGCTGCTCCCCCTCTTTCTCTCTCCCTGTAGTGCTGTACTGAAACAGCTGCTCTCCCTCTTTCTCCCTGTAGTGCAGTACTGAAACAGCTGCTCTCTCTCCCTGTAGTGCTGTACTGAAACAGCTGCTCCCCCTCTCTCTCCCTGTAGTGCTGTACTGAAACAGCTGCTCTCCATCTCTCTCCCTGTAGTGCTGTACTGAAACAGCTGCTCTCCCTCTCTCTCCCTTGTAGTGTTGTACTGAAACAGCTGCTCCCCTCTCTCTCCCTGTAGTGCTGTACTGAAACAGCTGCTCTCCCTCTCTCTCCCTGTAGTGCTGTACTGAAACAGCTGCTCTCCCCCTCTCTCTCTCTCCCTGTAGTGCTGTACTGAAACAGCTGCTCTCTCCCTGTAGTGCTGTACTGAAACAGCTGCTCCCCTCTCTCTCCTGTAGTGCTGTACTGAAACAGCTGCTCTCCCTCTCTCTCCATGTAGTGCTGTACTGAAACAGCTGCTCCCCCTCTCTCTCCCTGTAGTGCTGTACTGAAACAGCTGCTATCCCCCTCTCTCTCCCTGTAGTGCTGTACTGAAACAGCTGCTCTCCCTCTCTCTCCCTGTAGTGCTGTACTGAAACAGCTGCTCCCCCTCTCTCTCCCTGTAGTGCTGTACTGAAACAGTTGCTCTCCCTCTTTCTCCCTGTAGTGCAGTACTGAATCAGCTGCTCTCCCTCTCTCTCCCTGTAGTGCTGTACTGAAACAGCTGCTCTCCCCCTCTCTCTCTCTCTCCCTGTAGTGCTGTACTGAAACAGCTGCTCTCCCTCTTTCTCCCTGTAGTGCAGTACTGAAACAGCTGCTCTCCCTCTCTCTCCCTGTAGTGCTGTACTGAAACAGCTGCTCCCCCTCTTTCTCCCTGTAGTGCTGTACTGAAACAGCTGCTCTCCCTCTTTCTCCCTGTAGTGCAGTACTGAAACAGCTGCTCTCTCTCCCTGTAGTGCTGTACTGAAACAGCTGCTCTCTCCCTGTAGTGCTGTACTGAAACAGCTGCTCCCCCTCTCTCTCCCTGTAGTGCTGTACTGAAACAGCTGCTCTCCCTCTCTCTCTGTAGTGCTGTACTGAAACAGCTGCTCTCCCTCTCTCTCTCTCTCCCTGTAGTGCTGTACTGAAACAGCTGCTCTCCCCCTCTCTCTCTCTCCCTGTAGTGCTGTACTGAAACAGCTGCTCTCCCTCTCTCTCCCTGTAGTGCTGTACTGAAACAGCTGCTCTCCCTCTCTCTCCCTGTAGTGTTGTACTGAAACAGCTGCTCCCCCTCTCTCTCCCTGTAGTGCTGTACTGAAACAGCTGCTCCCCCTCTCTCTGCCTGTAATGCTGTACTGAAACAGCTGCTCTCCCCCTCTCTCTCTCTCCCTGTAGTGCTGTACTGAAACAGCTGCTCTCTCCCTGTAGTGCTGTACTGAAACAGCTGCTCCCCCTCTCTCTCCCTGTAGTGCTGTACTGAAACAGCTGCTCTCCCTCTCTCTCCATGTAGTGCTGTACTGAAACAGCTGCTCCCCCTCTCTCTCCCTGTAGTGCTGTACTGAAACAGCTGCAATCCCCCTCTCTCTCCCTGTAGTGCTGTACTGAAACAGCTGCTCTCCCTCTCTCTCCCTGTAGTGCTGTACTGAAACAGCTGCTCCCCCTCTCTCTCCCTGTAGTGCTGTACTGAAACAGCTGCTCTCCCTCTCTCTCCCTGTAGTGCTGTACTGAAACAGTTGCTCTCCCTCTCTCTCCCTGTATTGCTGTACTGAAACAGCTGCTCTCCCTCTCTCCCTGTATTGCTGTACTGAAACAGCTGCTCCCCCTCTTTCTCCCTGTAGTGCTGTACTGAAACAGCTGCTCTCCCTCTCTCTCCCTGTAGTGCTGTACTGAAACAGCTGCTCTCCCCTCTCTCTCTCTCCTGTAGTGCTGTACTGAAACAGCTGCTCTCTCCCCTGTAGTGCTGTACTGAAACAGCTGCTCTCCCTCTTTCTCCCTGTAGTGCTGTACTGAAACAGCTGCTCCCCTTTCTCTCTGTAGTGCTGTACTGTACTGAAACAGCTGCTCCCCCTTTCTCTCTGTAGTGCAGTACTGAAACAGCTGCTCTCCCCCTCTCTCTCTCTCCCTGTAGTGCTGTACTGGAACAGCTGCTCTCCCCTCTCTCTCCCTGTAGTGCTGTACTGAAACAGCTGCTCTCCCTCTCTCTCCCTGTATTGCTGTACTGAAACAGCTGCTCCCCATCTCTCCCTGTAGTGCTGCACTGAAACAGCTGCTCCCCCATCTCTCCCTGTAGTGCTGTACTGAAACAGCTGCTCTCCCCCTCTCTCTCCCTGTAGTGCTATACTGAAACAGCTGCTCTCCTCTCTCTCCCTGTAGTGTTGTACTGAAACAGCTGCTCCCCTCTCTCTCCTGTAGTGTTGTACTGAAACAGCTGCTCTCCCCCTCTCTCCCCTGTAGTGCTGTACTGTACTGAAACAGCTGCTCCCCCTCTCTCCCTGTAGTGCTGTACTGAAATAGCTGCTCTCCCCTCTCTCTCCCTGTAGTGCTGTACTGAAACAGCTGCTCCCCCCTCTCTCCCTGTAGTGCTGTACTGAAACAGCTGCTCCCCCTCTCTCTCCCTGTAGTGCTGTACTGAAACAGCTGCTCCCCCTCTCTCTGCCTGTAGTGCTGTACTGAAACAGCTGCTCTCCCCCTCTCTCTCTCTCCCTGTAGTGCTGTACTGAAACAGCTGCTCTCTCCCTGTAGTGCTGTACTGAAACAGCTGCTCCCCCTCTCTCTCCCTGTAGTGCTGTACTGAAACAGCTGCTCTCCCTCTCTCTCCATGTAGTGCTGTACTGAAACAGCTGCTCCCCCTCTCTCCCTGTAGTGCTGTACTGAAACAGCTGCAATCCCCCTCTCTCTCCCTGTAGTGCTGTACTGAAACAGCTGCTCTCCCTCTCTCTCCCTGTAGTGCTGTACTGAAACAGCTGCTCCCCCTCTCTCCCTGTAGTGCTGTACTGAAACAGCTGCTCTCCCTCTCTCTCCCTGTAGTGCTGTACTGAAACAGTTGCTCTCCCTCTCTCTCCCTGTATTGCTGTACTGAAACAGCTGCTCTCCCTCTCTCCCTGTATTGCTGTACTGAAACAGCTGCTCCCCCTCTTTCTCCCTGTAGTGCTGTACTGAAACAGCTGCTCTCCCTCTCTCTCCCTGTAGTGCTGTACTGAAACAGCTGCTCTCCCCCTCTCTCTCTCTCCCTGTAGTGCTGTACTGAAACAGCTGCTCTCTCCCTGTAGTGCTGTACTGAAACAGCTGCTCTCCCTCTTTCTCCCTGTAGTGCTGTACTGAAACAGCTGCTCCCCTTTCTCTCTGTAGTGCTGTACTGAAACAGCTGCTCCCCCTTTCTCTCTGTAGTGCAGTACTGAAACAGCTGCTCTCCCCCTCTCTCTCTCTCCCTGTAGTGCTGTACTGGAACAGCTGCTCTCCCCCTCTCTCTCCCTGTAGTGCTGTACTGAAACAGCTGCTCTCCCCCCTCTCTCCCTGTAGTGCTGTACTGAAACAGCTGCTCTCCCTCTCTCTCCCTGTATTGCTGTACTGAAACAGCTGCTCCCCCCATCTCTCCCTGTAGTGCTGCACTGAAACAGCTGCTCCCCCCTCTCCCCTGTAGTGCTGTACTGAAACAGCTGCTCTCCCCTCTCTCTCCCTGTAGTGCTATACTGAAACAGCTGCTCTCCCTCTCTCTCCCTGTAGTGTTGTACTGAAACAGCTGCTCCCCCTCTCTCCCTGTAGTGTTGTACTGAAACAGCTGCTCTCCCCTCTCTCTCCCTGTAGTGCTGTACTGAAACAGCTGCTCCCCCTCTCTCCCTGTAGTGCTGTACTGAAATAGCTGCTCTCCCCCTCTCTCCCTGTAGTGCTGTACTGAAACAGCTGCTCTCCCTCTTTCTCCCTGTAGTGCAGTACTGAATCAGCTGCTCTCCCTCTCTCTCCCTGTAGTGCTGTACTGAAACAGCTGCTCTCCCCCTCTCTCTCTCTCTCCCTGTAGTGCTGTACTGAAACAGCTGCTCTCCCTCTTTCTCCCTGTAGTGCAGTACTGAAACAGCTGCTCTCCCTCTCTCTCCCTGTAGTGCTGTACTGAAACAGCTGCTCCCCCTCTTTCTCCCTGTAGTGCTGTACTGAAACAGCTGCTCTCCCTCTTTCTCCCTGTAGTGCAGTACTGAAACAGCTGCTCTCTCTCCCTGTAGTGCTGTACTGAAACAGCTGCTCTCTCCCTGTAGTGCTGTACTGAAACAGCTGCTCCCCCTCTCTCTCCCTGTAGTGCTGTACTGAAACAGCTGCTCTCCCTCTCTCTCTGTAGTGCTGTACTGAAACAGCTGCTCTCCCCCTCTCTCTCCCTGTAGTGCTGTACTGAAACAGCTGCTCTCCCTCTCTCTCCTGTAGTGCTGTACTGAAACAGCTGCTCTCCCTCTCTCTCCCTGTAGTGCTGTACTGAAACAGCTGCTCTCCCTCTCTCCCTGTAGTGCTGTACTGAAACAGCTGCTCCCCTCTCTCTCCTGTAGTGCTGTACTGAAACAGCTGCTCTCCCTCTCTCTCCCTGTAGTGCTGTACTGAAACAGTTGCTCTCCCTCTCTCTCCCTGTATTGCTGTACTGAAACAGCTGCTCCCCCTCTTTCTCCCTGTAGTGCTGTACTGAAACAGCTGCTCTCCCTCTCTCTCCCTGTAGTGCTGTACTGAAACAGCTGCTCTCCCCCTCTCTCTCTCTCCCTGTAGTGCTGTACTGAAACAGCTGCTCTCCCTGTTGTGCTGTACTGAAACAGCTACTCTATCCCTGTAGTGCTGTACTGAAACAGCTGCTCTCCCTCTTTCTCCCTGTAGTGCAGTACTGAAACAGCTGCTCTCCCTCTCTTTCCCTGTAGTGCTGTACTGAAACAGCTGCTCTCCCCCTCTCTCTCTCTCCCTGTAGTGCTGTACTGAAACAGCTGCTCTCCCTCTTTCTCCCTGTAGTGCAGTACTGAAACAGCTGCTCTCCCTCTCTCTCCCTGTAGTGCTGTACTGAAACAGCTGCTCCCCCTCTTTCTCCCTGTAGTGCTGTACTGAAACAGCTGCTCTCCCTCTTTCTCCCTGTACTGAAACAGCTGCTCTCCCTCTTTCTCCCTGTAGTGCTGTACTGAAACAGCTTCTCTCCCTGTAGTGCTGTACTGAAACAGCTGCTCCCCCTTTCTCTCTGTAGTGCTGTACTGAAACAGCTGCTCCCCCTTTCTCTCTGTAGTGCAGTACTGAAACAGCTGCTCTCCCCCTCTCTCTCCCTGTAGTGCTGTACTGGAACAGCTGCTCTCCCCCTCTCTCTCCTGTAGTGCTGTACTGAAACAGCTGCTCTCCCCCTCTCTCTCCCTGTAGTGCTGTACTGAAACAGCTGCTCTCCCTCTCTCTCCCTGTAGTGTTGTACTGAAACAGCTGCTCCCCCTCTCTCTCCCTGTAGTGTTGTACTGAAACAGCTGCTCTCCCCTCTCTCTCCCTGTAGTGCTGTACTGAAACAGCTGCTCCCCCTCTCTCCCTGTAGTGCTGTACTGAAACAGCTGCTCTCCCCCTCTCTCTCCCTGTAGTGCTGTACTGAAACAGCTGCTCTATCCCTGTAGTGCTGTACTGAAACAGCTGCTCTCCCTCTTTCTCCCTGTAGTGCAGTACTGAATCAGCTGCTCTCCCTCTCTCTCCCTGTAGTGCTGTACTGAAACAGCTGCTCTCCCCCCCTCTCTCTCTCTCCCTGTAGTGCTGTACTGAAACAGCTGCTCTCCCTCTTTCTCCCTGTAGTGCTGTACTGAAACAGCTGCTCCCCCTCTTTCTCCCTGTAGTGCTGTACTGAAACAGCTGCTCTCCCTCTTTCTCCCTGTAGTGCAGTACTGAAACAGCTGCTCTCCCTCTCTCTCCCTGTAGTGCTGTACTGAAACAGCTGCTCTCTCCCTGTAGTGCTGTACTGAAACAGCTGCTCCCCCTCTCTCTGCCTGTAGTGCTGTACTGAAACAGCTGCTCTCTCCCTGTAGTGCTGTACTGAAACAGCTGCTCCCCTCTCTCTCCCTGTAGTGCTGTACTGAAACAGCTGCTCTCCCTCTCTCTCTCCATGTAGTGCTGTACTGAAACAGCTGCTCCCCCTCTCTCTCCCTGTAGTGCTGTACTGAAACAGCTGCTATCCCCCTCTCTCTCCCTGTAGTGCTGTACTGAAACAGCTGCTCTCCCTCTCTCTCCCTGTAGTGCTGTACTGAAACAGCTGCTCCCCCTCTCTCTCCCTGTAGTGCTGTACTGAAACAGTTGCTCTCCCTCTCTCTCCCTGTATTGCTGTACTGAAACAGCTGCTCCCCCTCTTTCTCCCTGTAGTGCTGTACTGAAACAGCTGCTCTCCCTCTCTCTCCCTGTAGTGTTGTACTGAAACAGCTGCTCTCCCCCTCTCTCTCTCCCTGTAGTGCTGTACTGAAACAGCTGCTCTCCCTGTTGTGCTGTACTGAAACAGCTACTCTATCCCTGTAGTGCTGTACTGAAACAGCTGCTCTCCCTCTTTCTCCCTGTAGTGCAGTACTGAAACAGCTGCTCTCCCTCTCTTTCCCTGTAGTGCTGTACTGAAACAGCTGCTCTCCCCCTCTCTCTCTCTCCCTGTAGTGCTGTACTGAAACAGCTGCTCTCCCTCTTTCTCCCTGTAGTGCAGTACTGAAACAGCTGCTCTCCCTCTCTCTCCCTGTAGTGCTGTACTGAAACAGCTGCTCCCCCTCTCTCTCCCTGTATTGCTGTACTGAAACAGCTGCTCCCCCTCTTTCTCCCTGTAGTGCTGTACTGAAACAGCTGCTCTCCCTCTCTCTCCCTGTAGTGCTGTACTGAAACAGCTGCTCTCCCCCTCTCTCTCTCTCCCTGTAGTGCTGTACTGAAACAGCTGCTCTCCCTCTTTCTCCCTGTAGTGCTGTACTGAAACAGCTTCTCTCCCTGTAGTGCTGTACTGAAACAGCTGCTCCCCCTTTCTCTCTGTAGTGCTGTACTGAAACAGCTGCTCCCCCTTTCTCTCTGTAGTGCAGTACTGAAACAGCTGCTCTCCCCCTCTCTCTCTCTCCCTGTAGTGCTGTACTGGAACAGCTGCTCTCCCCCTCTCTCGCCCTGTAGTGCTGTACTGAAACAGCTGCTCTCCCCCCTCTCTCCCTGTAGTGCTGTACTGAAACAGCTGCTCTCCCTCTCTCTCCCTGTATTGCTGTACTGAAACAGCTGCTCCCCTCTTTCTCCCTGTAGTGCTGCACTGAAACAGCTGCTCCCCCATCTCTCCCTGTAGTGCTGTACTGAAACAGCTGCTCTCCCCTCTCTCTCTGTAGTGCTGTACTGAAACAGCTGTTCTCCCTCTTTCTCCCTGTAGTGCAGTACTGAAACAGCTGCTCTCCCTCTCTCTCCCTGTAGTGCTGTACTGAAACAGCTGCTCCCCCTCTCCCCTGTAGTGCTGTACTGAAACAGCTGCTCTCCCTCTCTCTCCCTGTACTGCTGTACTGAAACAGCTGCTCCCCTCTCTCTCCCCTGTAGTGCTGTACTGAAACAGCTGCTCCCCCTCTCTCTCTGTAGTGCTGTACTGAAACAGCTGCTCCCCCTCTCTCTCCCTGTAGTGCTGTACTGAAACAGCTGCTCTCCCCTCTCCCTGTAGTGCTGTACTGAAACAGCTGCTCTCCCTCTCTCTCCCTGTAGTGCTGTACTGAAACAGCTGCTCTCCCCTCTCTCTCCCTGTAGTGCTGTACTGAAACAGCTGCTCCCCCTCTCTCCCTGTAGTGCTGTACTGAAACAGCTGCTCCCCTTTCTCTCTGTAGTGCTGTACTGAAACAGCTGCTCTCCCTCTCTCTCCTGTAGTGCTGTACTGAAACAGCTGCTCCCCCTCTTTCTCCCTGTAGTGCTGTACTGAAACAGCTGCTCTCCCCCCCTCTCTCTCTCCCTGTAGTGCTGTACTGGAACAGCTGCTCTCCCCCTCTCTCTCCCTGTAGTGCAGTACTGAAACAGCTGCTCTCTCCCTGTAGTGCTGTACTGAAACAGCTGCTCCCCCCGCTCTCCCTGTAGTGCAGTACTGAAACAGCTGCTCTCCCCCTCTCTCTCTCTGTAGTGCTGTACTGAAACAGCTGCTCTCCCTCTCTCTCCCTGTAGTGCTGTACTGAAACAGCTGCTCTCCCTCTCTCTCTGTAGTGCTGTACTGAAACAGCTGCTCTCCCCCTCTCTCTCCCTGTAGTGCTGTACTGAAACAGCTTCTCCCCCCTCTCTCCCTGTAGTGCTGTACTGAAACAGCTGCTCTCCCTCTCTCTCCCTGTAGTGCTGTACAGAAACAGCTGCTCCCCCTCTTTCTCCCTGTAGTGCTGTACTGAAACAGCTGCTCTCCCTCTCTCTCCCTGTAGTGCTGTACTGAAACAGCTGCTCTCCCCCTCTCTCTCTCTCCCTGTAGTGCTGTACTGAAACAGCTGCTCTCTCCCTGTAGTGCTGTACTGAAACAGCTGCTCCCCCTCTCTCTCCCTGTAGTGCGGTACTGAAACAGCTGCTCCCTCTCTCTCTCTGTAGTGCTGTACTGAAACAGCTGCTCTCCCCCTCTCTCTCCCTGTAGTGCTGTACTGAAACAGCTTCTCCCCCCTCTCTCCCTGTAGTGCTGTACTGAAACAGCTGCTCTCCCTCTCTCTCCCTGTAGTGCTGTACTGAAACAGCTGCTCTCCCCCTCTCTCTCTCTCTCCCTGTAGTGCTGTACTGAAACAGCTGCTCTCTCCCTGTAGTGCTGTACTGAAACAGCTGCTCTCCCTCTCTCTCCCTGTAGTGCTGTACTGAAACAGCTGCTCCCCTCTCTCCCTGTAGTGCTGTACTGAAACAGCTGCTCCCCTCTCTCTGTAGTGCTGTACTGAAACAGCTGCTCCCCTCTCTCCCCTGTAGTGCTGTACTGAAACAGCTGCTCCCCCTCTCTCTCCCTGTAGTGCTGTACTGAAACAGCTGCTCTCCCCCTCTCTCTCCCTGTAGTGCTGTACTGAAACAGCTGCTCTCCCTCTCTCTGTAGTGCTGTACTGAAACAGCTGCTCTCTCCCTGTAGTGCTGTACTGAAACAGCTGCTCGCCCTCTCTCTCCCTGTAGTGCTGTACTGAAACAGCTGCTCTCTCCCTGTAGTGCTGTACTGAAACAGCTGCTCTCCCTCTCTCCCTGTAGTGCTGTACTGAAACAGCTGCTCTCCCCTCTCTCTCCCTGTAGTGCTGTACTGAAACAGCTTCTCCCCCTCTCTCCCTGTAGTGCTGTACTGAAACAGCTGCTCTCCTCTCTCTCCTGTAGTGCTGTACAGAAACAGCTGCTCCCCTCTTTCTCCCTGTAGTGCTGTACTGAAACAGCTGCTCTCCCTCTCTCTCCCTGTAGTGCTGTACTGAAACAGCTGCTCTCCCCTCTCTCTCTCCCTGTAGTGCTGTACTGAAACAGCTGCTCTCTCCCTGTAGTGCTGTACTGAAACAGCTGCTCCCCCTCTCTCTCCCTGTAGTGCGGTACTGAAACAGCTGCTCCCTCTCTCTCTCTGTAGTGCTGTACTGAAACAGCTGCTCTCCCCCTCTCTCTCCCTGTAGTGCTGTACTGAAACAGCTTCTCCCCCCTCTCTCCCTGTAGTGCTGTACTGAAACAGCTGCTCTCCCTCTCTCTCCCTGTAGTGCTGTACTGAAACAGCTGCTCTCCCCCTCTCTCTCTCTCTCTCCCTGTAGTGCTGTACTGAAACAGCTGCTCTCTCCCTGTAGTGCTGTACTGAAACAGCTGCTCTCCCTCTCTCTCCCTGTAGTGCTGTACTGAAACAGCTGCTCCCCCTCTCTCCCTGTAGTGCTGTACTGAAACAGCTGCTCCCCCTCTCTCTGTAGTGCTGTACTGAAACAGCTGCTCCCCCTCTCTCCCCCTGTAGTGCTGTACTGAAACAGCTGCTCCCCCTCTCTCTCCCTGTAGTGCTGTACTGAAACAGCTGCTCTCCCCCTCTCTCTCCCTGTAGTGCTGTACTGAAACAGCTGCTCTCCCTCTCTCTGTAGTGCTGTACTGAAACAGCTGCTCTCTCCCTGTAGTGCTGTACTGAAACAGCTGCTCGCCCTCTCTCTCCCTGTAGTGCTGTACTGAAACAGCTGCTCTCTCCCTGTAGTGCTGTACTGAAACAGCTGCTCTCCCTCTCTCTCCCTGTAGTGCTGTACTGAAACAGCTGCTCTCCCCCTCTCTCTCCCTGTAGTGCGGTCCTGAAACCGCTTCTCCCCCCTCTCTCCCTGTAGTGCTGTACTGAAACAGCTGCTCTCCCCCTCTCTCTCTCTCCCTGTAGTGCTGTACTGAAACAGCTGCTCTCTCCCTGTAGTGCTGTACTGAAACAGCTGCTCCCCCTCTCTCTCCCTGTAGTGCTGTACTGAAACAGATGCTCCCTCTCTCTCCCTGTAGTGCTGTACTGAAACAGCTGCTCTCCCTCTTTCTCCCTGTAGTGCAGTACTGAAACAGCTGCTCTCCCTCTCTCTCCCTGTAGTGCTGTACTGAAACAGCTGCTCTCCCTCTCTCTCTGTAGTGCTGTACTGAAACAGCTGCTCTCCCCCTCTCTCTCCCTGTAGTGCTGTACTGAAACAGCTTCTCCCCCCTCTCTCCCTGTAGTGCTGTACTGAAACAGCTGCTCTCCCTCTCTCTCCCTGTAGTGCTGTACTGAAACAGCTGCTCCCCCTCTTTCTCCCTGTAGTGCTGTACTGAAACAGCTGCTCTCCCTCTCTCTCCCTGTAGTGCTGTACTGAAACAGCTGCTCTCCCCCTCTCTCTCTCTCCCTGTAGTGCTGTACTGAAACAGCTGCTCTCTCCCTGTAGTGCTGTACTGAAACAGCTGCTCTCCCTCTCTCTCCCTGTAGTGCTGTACTGAAACAGCTGCTCCCCCTCTCTCCCTGTAGTGCTGTACTGAAACAGCTGCTCCCCCTCTCTCTGTAGTGCTGTACTGAAACAGCTGCTCTCCCTCTCTCTCTGTAGTGCTGTACTGAAACAGCTTCTCCCCCCTCTCTCCCTGTAGTGCTGTACTGAAACAGCTGCTCTCCCTCTCTCTCCCTGTAGTGCTGTACTGAAACAGCTGCTCCCCCTCTTTCTCCCTGTAGTGCTGTACTGAAACAGCTGCTCTCCCTCTCTCTCCCTGTAGTGCTGTACTGAAACAGCTGCTCTCCCCCTCTCTCTCTCTCTCCCTGTAGTGCTGTACTGAAACAGCTGCTCTCTCCCTGTAGTGCTGTACTGAAGCAGCTGCTCTCCCTCTCTCTCCCTGTAGTGCTGTACTGAAACAGCTGCTCTCCCTCTCTCTCCCTGTAGTGCTGTACTGAAACAGCTGCTCCCCCTCTCTCCCTGTAGTGCTGTACTGAAACAGCTGCTCCCCCTCTCTCTCCCTGTAGTGCTGTACTGAAACAGCTGCTCTCTCTCTCTCTCCCTGTAGTGCTGTACTGAAACAGCTGCTCCCCCTCTCTCTGTAGTGCTGTACTGAAACAGCTGCTCCCCCTCTCTCTCCCTGTAGTGCTGTACTGAAACAGCTGCTCCCCCTCTCTCTCCCTGTAGTGCTGTACTGAAACAGCTGCTCTCCCTCTCTCTGTAGTGCTGTACTGAAACAGTTGCTCTCCCCCTCTCTCTCTCCCTGTAGTGCTGTACTGAAACAGCTGCTCTCTCCCTGTAGTGCTGTACTGAAACAGCTGCTCTCCCTCTCTCTCCCTGTAGTGCTGTACTGAAACAGCTGCTCCCCCTCTCTCTCCCTGTAGTGCTGTACTGAAACAGCTGCTCTCACCCTCTCTCTCCCTGTAGTGCTGTACTGAAACAGCTGCTCTCCCTCTTTCTCCCTGTAGTGCAGTACTGAAACAGCTGCTCTCCCTCTCTCTCCCTGTAGTGCTGTACTGAAACAGCTGCTCTCCCCCTCTCTCTCCCTGTAGTGCTGTACTGAAACAGCTGCTCTCCCTCTTTCTCCCTGTAGTGCTGTACTGAAACAGCTTCTCCCCCCTCTCTCCCTGTAGTGCTGTACTGAAACAGCTGCTCTCCCCCTCTCTCTCTCTCCCTGTAGTGCTGTACTGAAACAGCTGCTCTCCCTCTCTCTCCCTGTATTGCTGTACTGAAACAGCTGCTCTCCCCCTCTCTCTCCCTGTAGTGCTGTACTGAAACAGCTGCTCTCCCTCTCTCTCTGTAGTGCTGTACTGAAACAGCTGCTCTCCCTCTCTCTCCCTGTAGTGCTATACTGAAACAGCTGCTCTCCCTCTCTCTCTGTAGTGCTGTACTGAAACAGCTGCTCTCCCTCTCCCTGTAGTGCTGTACTGAAACAGCTGCAAACACGTGACTTGTAATGTTGTGGCATGCGGGCCTCGCTCTGCTGCTTTTTTGGACTTAACATGACTGGGCAGGTGCACAGCCATTGGCTTTATTACGGAGAGACCTACTCCTCAGTTTCATCAGATGTCCGGGTGGCTGGTCTCAGTTCCCATAGGCGAAGAAGCCGCATGTACTGGTCTGGCGTGGTTACATGTGGTCTGCAGTTGGCTTCTGGTAGAGAATTGAACATTCAATTATCTGGTAACAGCTCTAGTGGATATTCCTGCAGTCAGCATGCCAATTACCGGTCAAAAATTGTTGTGCCTACTCATTCCAGGGTTTTTAAAATGTATTTTTACTCTTTTCTACATTGCAGAATAATAGTGAAGACATGAACTATGAAATAACACATATGGAATCATGTAGTAATCAAAAAAGTGTTAAACAAATCCAAATATATGTTATATTTGAAAAATCACAAAGTTGCCACCCTTTGCCTTGACATCTTTGCACACGCTTGGCATTCTCTCAACCAGCTTCATGAGGTAGTCACCTGGAATGCATTTCAATTAACATGTGTGCCTTGTTAGAAGTTAAGTTGTGGAATTTCTTCCTCAATGCGTTTGAGCCAATCAGTTGTGTTGTGACACGGTAGGGGTGGTATACAGAAGATATGGTATATTGGGTAAAAGACCAAGTCCATATTATGTCAAGAACTGCTCAAATAAGCAAAGAGAAACAGCAGTCCATCATTACCTTAAGGACCACCACAGGAATGGAAGACCCAGAGTTACTTCTGTTGCAGAGGATACGTTCATTAGAGTTACCAGCCTCAGAAATGGCAGCCCAAATAAATGCTTCATAGAGTTCAAGTAA
Source organism: Oncorhynchus nerka (assembly GCF_034236695.1). NCBI lineage: Eukaryota > Metazoa > Chordata > Actinopteri > Salmoniformes > Salmonidae > Oncorhynchus > Oncorhynchus nerka. The sequence continues at coordinate 5,812,333 of NC_088410.1, read as the reverse complement.
CAGACACTTCTCAACATCAACTCTTCAGAGGAGACTGCATGAATCAGGCCTTCATGGTTAAATGTCTGCAAAGAAACCACTACTAAAGGACACCAATAAGAAGAGACTTGCTTGGGCCAAGAAACATGATCAAGGGACATTAGACTGGTGGATATCTGTCCTTTGGTCTGATCAGTCCAAATTTGCGATCTTTGGTTTCAAACTCAAAGTTGGTGAACGGATGATCTCCGCATCTGCAGCGATACGCCATCCATCTCGTTTGGTGGGACAAATGATAGTGGGACTATCATTTGTTTTTCAACAGGACAATGACCCAACACACTTCCAGGTGGTGTAAGGGATAATTGACCAAGAAGGAGAGTGATGGAGTGCTGTATCAGAAGACCTGGTCTCCACAATCCCCCGACCTCAACCAAATTGAGACGGTTTGGGATGAGTTAGACCGCAGAGTGAAGGAAAAGCAGCCAACAAGTTCTCGTTTTTCAACCACTACACAAATGTCTTGTTAGCAAACTAGTTTTGGTTAGGACATCGAATTTGCCTGACACAAGTCATTTTTCAAACATTTTTTTTACAGACAGATTATTTAACTTATATCACTGTATCACAATTCCCGTTGGTCAGAAGTTTACATATACTAAGTTGACTGTGCCTTTAAACAGCTTGGAAAATTCCAGGAAATGTTGTCATGGCTTTAGAAGCTTCTGATTGGCTAATTGACATCATTTGAGTCAATTGGAGGTGTACCTGTGGATGTATTTCAAAGGCCTACCTTCAAACTCAGTGCCTCTTTGCTTGACATCATGGGAAAATCAAAAGAAATCAGCCAAGACATCGGAAAAAATTGTAGACCTCTACAAGTCTGGTTCATCCTTGGGAGCAATTTCCAAATGCCTGAAGGTACCACGTTTATCTGTACAAACAATAGTACGCAGGTATAAACACCATGGGACCACGCAGCCGTCATACCGCTCAGGAAGGAGACGCCTTCTGTCTCCTTGAGATGAATGTACTTTGGTGCGAAAAGTGCAAATCAATCCCAGAACAACGGCAAAGGACCTTGTGAAGATGCTGGATGAAACAGGTACAAAATGATCTATATCCACAGTAAAACGAGTTCTATATTGACATAACCTGAAAGGCCGCTCGGCAAGGAAGAAGCCACTGCTCCAAAAAGTCAGACTACATGGGGACGAAGATCGTACTTTTTTGGAGGAATGTCCTCTGGTCTGATGAAACAAAAAAATAACTGTTTGGTCATAATTATGTTTGGAGGAAAAAGAGGGATGCCTGCAAGCCGAAGAACACCATCCCAATCATGAAATTGTACTAGGCTAATCGCCCGGAGCATGAGCTCACTAAGCTAGACGGAGAAAGAAGCTCTGATGAAAGGAGAGGAAGAAGCTTTCAGGATGATAAAGGAGGAAGATGAGGCTATCACATTGAAAGAAGAAGAGGATGTTATTACAGTGAAAGAGGAAGATGTGAAAGAGGTTGTCAGAGTAGGGGAGGAGGTAGAATCTTTAACAATGAAAAAGGAGGAAGATGACATAACATTGAAAGAAGAGGAAGAACCTTTTGGAGTAAAAGAGGAAGAGGAGGCTACCTCAATTAAAGAGGAGGGGGAAGACGTTTTGCGAGTGAAAAAAGGCTGAAGATCCGATTAACACCAGTGAGTGCTGACTTAAAAACGGGCACAAAATATGCATTTCTCAAACTAATGTGGGGTTTAAAGAGGCATTCTACTGAAGTTCTACACTTTAATATGTTGTTCAGTACTGAATAAATTGTTAAAGGTGCAATCCGTCATTGGTACATATATTTAGACTTTTATATTAGATTTATTGAAATGTCCATGTGGTCGCATTAAAGTACTCTTCATCTAACAGGCTTTTCAAATTCAACATTGGTGCATAATTTCTACTTAAATTATCAAAGGGACGCAAAAGGGCACCCATTTCGTGGAACAACCCTTTAACATTTGCAACACAAACAGTATTTTACAAAATGATGATGAAAGTTTGCATTTTAGGCCCTTTTTAGACCTATTCATGCCTCTTGTAAGACTCTGTGATTGTAATAGAAGATCATAAGTTTACCATCTGTTTGATGTTCTCATTCACACAGGAGAGAGACATGACTATGGTGGATCCTCTGGGAAGCATCAACAACATCCTGATGCTGACGAGGCAGAGAAGAGTCTCTCCATATCAGAACACCAGATGGTACAGCTTGGTCTGGTCTAGCGTACAGCTTGCTCTATTGGGGTCTGGGCTGGGTTTCTGTAAATCACTTCATGACAACAGTGACATCGGCATCCATAATGATATGTGTTTGTGTCCCCTCTTTATGGTTACTAGGACAACGCTAGCCCTTCCTCCCTCCCAGAGTCCCTGTGTCGTGCCTCTCCCGGTAGCGCCTTACTGGGTATGAAGAGGTTGTCTGTGCTGCTGGTGGACTGCAAGAAAACAACAGGGCTGAGTGGAACTGTGAGAGGAGGAGCAGAGAAGAAAGGATCAGATTTGACACATCAAAGTAAGTGCTGTAGTTTAGTTTGAACAAATACAATAGATCTGCCCACTGGTATCTGTGACCAGGACAACCAGCAAAGTTATGTTAGTTGACAGGAAGATAGACTGGTGGATATGGATGTTATGAATATCATAACACTGAAAAAGGATTCTGCCAATGAAAAGAGAGAAACCAATAGACCATATTAAACATTGATGAAAGTTAGCTTTAGAGAAAAAGTTTCAAGTTGATCCAATGCGAAGTGCGTGTTTTACAGAAACCTTTCCTTAAAACATTATGGATGTTACATTGCCTGTCCTAGTCAACCCACCTATCTTTACAAGACTCTAGAACAGGAAAACATGATGGAGTCTTAAAGGAGGACTGTATCAGCTAATGATGAAACATGGAGTCTTAAAGGAGGCCTGTAGCATCTAATGATGAAACATTATGGAGTCTTAAAGGAGGACTGTAGCATCTAATGATGAAACATGGCGTCTTAAAGGAGGACTGTAGCATCTAATGAAACATGGAGTCTTAAAGGAGGACTGTAGCATCTAATGATGAAACAGTATGGAGTCTTAAAGGAGGACTGTAGCATCTAATGATGAAACCTTATGGAGTCTTAAAGGAGGACTGTAGCATCTAATGATGAAACCTTATGGAGTCTTAAAGGAGGACTGTAGCATCTAATGATGAACATTATGGAGTCTTAAAGGAGGACCGTAGCATCTAATGAAACATGGAGTCCTAACTTCTTATGGCTAGCGGAACCCCTCAACAACATTCCTCTGAAAAGGCAGAGCGCGAAATACAAAATATTTTATTGAAATATTAACTTTCATACATTCACAAGTGCAATACACCAAATTAAAGCTTAACTTCTTGTTAATTTACCCATCGTGTCTGATTTCAAAAGAGCGTTACAGCGAAAGCACACCATATAATTATGTTAGGTCAGAGCCTCAAAAACACACACAGCCATTTTCCAGCCAAAGAGAGGAGTCACAAGAAGCAGAAAATCAGATGACACTCATAGGACTTCATGTTACACAATACATGTATGTTTTGTTCGATAAAGTTCATATTTATATCACTCACTGCAAGTACTGTCAAATCTGGTGCAGTTAATGAGTAGATGCAGTACTTAACCCCCAACCCCCTTTGTTCAGGGACACATTATTCCATTTCAGTTCGTCACATGTCTGTGGAACTTGTTCAGTTTTGAATGTTGTTGAATCTTGTTATGTTCCAACAAATATTTACACATCTTAAGTTTGCTGAAAGTAAACGCAGTTGACAGTGAGAGGATGTTAATTTGTTTGCTGAGTTTAGATTGGCGAGTGGAAAAAAACAATTTAACCATCAACGATTTACAGTTCATATAAGTCAGTCATTGTAAATAAATACATTAGGCCCAAATCTATGGACTTTACATGACTGGGCAGGGGAGCAGCCATTGGTGGGCCCTGGATGGCATAAGCCCACCCATTGCGGTGCCAGGCCCAGCCAATCAGAATGTAGTTTTTCCCCACAAAAGGGCTTCATTACAAATAGAAATACAACTCGGGTGGCTGGTCTCAGACGATGTGGGGATCCTGGGCTGGCGTCGTTATATGTGGTCTGTGGTTGTGAGGCCAGTTGGATGTACTGCCAAATTCTCTAAAACGATGTTGGAGGCAGCTTCTGGTAGAGAATTGAACATTCAATTATCTGATAACAGCTCTAGTGGATATTCCTGCATGTCAATTGCACGCTCCCTCAAAACTTGAGACACCTGTGGCATTGTGTTGTGTGACAAAACTGCACATTTTAGTGTGGCCTTTTATTCTCCCCAGCACAAGGTGCACCTGTGTAATGATCATGCTGTTTAATCAGCTTGACATGCCACACCTGTCAGGTGGATGAATTTTCTTGGCAAAGGAGAAATGTTTACTAACAGGGATGTAAAAAATTCTGTAATCTTTTGTTTCAGCTCATGAAACATCCAACACTTTACATGTTGCATTTATATTTGTGTTTATTGTAGTTACAATCAGTTTTAGGAACATATTTCCAAATATTTCACCTTATTTTTTACTTTACCCAAAATATGACATCAGCGATAGTCAAAATGTTGAAAACCTGTCAACGTCTAAATAAGAAATTTGTCCATTTAAACAGCAGGTGTCGATCCCTTTCGACAATGGGGAGATTTTACTGATGTGCTTTGTGTCTTCGATGTAAAAACAAGTTTTTTACAATCACACACAATTACTTCTTTAGTTATTTTATGTTTAAGGAAGTGTGTAGGTCGCATTCTGTATCATACAGCTATGAAAGTTATATATTTAGAACCACCTGCTCAATTGGAATCCAGTGATGTCTGTGTCTTCAGTGTCCTAGAACTGTCTAGGTTTTTGTGTTCTGACTTGTAAAACAGGATGAATAAAATAAGTAATGTAAACATATAAGTAATTACCAGAAAGCTCTATATTTGTTTTAAAATCACACTAAGATTGTTAAAACTGGCCTCAGGTTATTGAGATCTGATTAGGATTTACTCTCATAGCACTGTTGTTTTATCATGTGGAGGTTTCATTCGGGTATCTATTTAAAAAAATAAACTGTCTTTGGCAGGAGAAAGACCAGACTCAGTGGAACCAGAGGCAGGGACGTCCAAACCAGCAAGAAGACACCAGTGCTCCCAATGTGGAAAGGGTTGTAACCGGTTTTGGGACCTGAAACAACATGAGAAAATACACACAGGGGAGAAGTCTTACAACGGCTCCCAGTGTGGAAAGATTTTTAAAGATTTAGTGAATCTGAAACAAAATGAGAAGCCTTATCACTGCTCCCAGTGTGGCAAGTGTTTCGCCCAGGTAGGGAATCTGAAACAGCATGAGCTAGTACACACAGGGGAGAAGCCTTACCACTGCTCCCAGTGTGGCAAGTGTTTTAGCCAGTTAGGGAATCTTAAACAGCATGAGCTAGTACACACAGGGGAGAAGCCTCACCACTGCTCCCAGTGTGGCAAGTGTTTCAGCCAGTCAAGGGATCTGAAAAAACACGAAAGAATACACACAGGGGAGAAGCCTTACCACTGCTCCCAGTGTGGCAAGTGTTTCACCCAGTTAGGGAATCTTAAACAGCATGAGCTAGTACACACAGGGGAGAAGCCTTACCACTGCTCCCAGTGTGGCAGGTGTTTTAACCAGTTAAGTACTCTGACACGACATGAGCTAGTACACACAGGGGAGAAGCCATACCACTGCTCCCAGTGTGGCAAGTGTTTTAACCGGTCAGGACACCTGAAAGCTCATGAGCTAGTACACACAGGGGAGAAGCCTTACCGCTGCTCCCAGTGTGGCACGTGTTTTAACCAGTTAAGGACTCTGAAACGACATGAGCTAGTACACACATGGGAGAAGCCATACCACTGCTCCCAGTGTGGCAAGTGTTTTAACCGGTCAGGACACCTGAAAGCTCATGAGCTAGTACACACCGGGGAGAAGCCTTACCGCTGCTCCCAGTGTGGCAAGTGTTTTAACCAGTTATTGACTCTGAAACGACATGAGCTAGTACACACAGGGGAGAAGCCATACCACTGCTCCCAGTGTGGCAAGTGTTTTAAGCTGTCAGGACACCTGAAAGCTCATGAGCTAGTACACACAGGGGAGAAGCCTTACCACTGCTCCCAGTGTGGCAAGTGTTTTAACCAGTTATGGACTCTGAAACGACATGAGCTAGTACACACAGGGGAGAAGCCTTACCACTGCTCCCAGTGTGGCAAGTGTTTTAGCCAGTTAGGGAATCTGAAACAACATGAGCTAGTACACACAGGGGAGAAGCCTTACCACTGCTCCCAGTGTGGCAAGTGTTTTAACCAGTTAGGGAGCCTGAAACAACATGAGCTAGTGCACACAGGGGAGAAGCCATACCACTGCTCCCAGTGTGGCAGGTGTTTCAACCGGTCAGGACACCTGAAAGCTCATGAGCTAGTACACACAGGGGAGAAGCCTTAACACTGTTCCCAGTGTGGAAGAAGTTTTAACCAGAAAAACAGCCTGAACCAACATGAGAAAATACACAGAGGTGAGATGCATTACCACTCCTCCCAGGGTGCAAAGCATTTCCCCATTTAGGAAGCCTGAAAGAGCATGACACAGAGGAGAAAGCTTACAAAAGCTTAGACTTTGGGAAAACATATTACTCATAACAATCACTTAAACGTCATTAGAGAATCCACACAGGAGAGAGAAATTACTTCTCTTAGCGTGTATATTGATATTTCACATCTCATTTTTCTTACAATTCATCAGAGAACATACACAGTGATCCCGTTGTCTTATATTGTTGCCTTATAATGTGTTTACCTGTTTTTACCAGATGAAATTGCTTCTTCCAATTATTGATAAACATGTACTGACTGTTAGAACTGTTCCATGGATTGATGAGGAATTTAAAAGCTGTATGTTTGAAAGAGATGGGGCAAAAGAGTGGCTAATAAGTCTGGCTGCACATCTGGCTTACATACTGCAAATTGAGAAATGATGTGACCAAACTCAACAAAAATAATCAACTTTATTAGGAAGCCAAGATCAATGATATAAAGAATGATGGAAAAAAAACACCATGAAAGAAAAGTAGTGCAAGTATCGAATTTTGTAAAGTTAGTGTGGGAGAGGTGGAAAAATTGTTATCGATCAATAATGACAAACCTCCTGGCATTGACAGCTTAGGAGTGGCTATAGAGTCAGCTACTGTCCTCAGTAGCTTTCCATCCATCTGTCATATTTTTAATATGAGCCAAGAGGAAAGTCCACCAAATTAATCCACTACCCAAGAGTGGTAAAGCGGCCTTTACTGGTTCTAACAGCAGACCTATAAGCTTGCTGCCAGCTCTTAGCAACCTATTGGAAAACATTGTGTTTTACCAAATGTAATGCTATTTCTCTGTAAACAAAAGAACAACAGACTTTCAGCATGCTTATAGAGAAGGGCACTCAACATGTACTGCACTAACACAAATGACTGATGATTGGTTGAGAGAAATTGATAACAAGAAGATTGTGGGAGCTCTATTGTTAGATTTCAGTGCAGCCTTTGATATTATTGACCATAACCTGTTGTTTAAGAATGTTTGTGCTATGGCTTTTCAACCTCTGCCATAATGTGGATTCAGAGCTGTCTATCTAATAGAACTCAGAGGGTTTTTAATGGAAGCTTCTCTAATGTCAAACATATGAAGTGTGATGTACCGCAGGGCAGCTCTCTAGGCCCTCTACTCTTTTCTATTTTTACCAATGGCCTGCCACTGGCATTAAACAAAGCATGTGTGTCCATGTATGCTGATGATTCAACCATATAAGCATCAGCAACCACAGCTAATGAAGTCACTGAAACCCTTAACAAATAGTTGCAATCTGTTTTGGAATGCGTGGCCAGTAATAAACTGGTCCTGAACATCTCTAAAACTAAGAGCATTGTATTTGGTACAAATCATTCCTCAAGTTCTAGACCTCAGCTGAATCTGGTAATGAATTGTGTGGCTGTTGAACAAGTTGAGGAGACTAAATTACTTGGCATTACCTTAGATTGTAAACTGTCATGGTCAAAACATATAGATTCAATGGTTGTAAAGATGGGGAGAGGTCTAGCCGTAATAAAGAGATGCTCTGCTTTTTTGATACTACTCTCCACAAATCAAGTTCTGCAGGCTCTAGTTTTGTCTAATCTTGATTATTGTCCAGTCGTGTGGTCCAGTGCTGCAAGGAAAGACCTAGTAAAAGCTGCAGCTGGCCCAGAACAGAGCGGCTGTCACGCCCTGGCCATAGAGAAGCTTTTATTCTCTATTTTGATTAGGCCAGGGTGGGCATTCTATGTTCCTTTTTCTGTGTTTTTGTATTTCTTTGTTTTTGGCTGAGTGTGGTTCCCAATCGGAGGCAGCGGTCTATCGTTGTCTCTAATTGGGAATCATACTTAGGCAGCCTTTTTCCACCTGTGTTTTTTGGGTAGTTGTTTTCTGTATAGTTGATTTGTCTTACAGAACTGTTCGTTCTTCTCTTTGTTATTTTGTTCTAATGTTTTTTGATGAAATAAAAATCATGAACACTTACCACGCTGCGCTTTGGTCCATGCCTTCCGACGAGAGACGTGACAATTATGTGTCATGTTTTGTGTTGACCGCAGGAGGGGTAGCTGCTGCTTTTGCAACAGCTAATGGGGATCCTAGTAAAATACCAAATACCAAACTCTGTTGTTCTCTCTGAGCTCAGAAATAAAGAATCTTGGTTTGACTTGGACTTCAGCAGATCCTTATATTGTAATATCCACTACAACTCACCCACAGATTGCTGTTTCATGATTGTCTCAATGAAGAGTTCCTCATTCCACTTTCCTGTGGGCTTTTACAAGCCTCCCACTGGTTGAATAAACATTGTTTCCACATCAAATTAAAAAAAATATCCTTAACATTGATGAACCTTCTATCTTCATCCCTAAACTAGCAACATTAACTATTGTCTATTGTTATTCTCAATTACATTCCAGGGGCCTGTTGCACAAAACTAGGATAAGGGATTAAGCCAGGATATCTTGGTGATCCTGGCTCAATTGATCCGTAATCCGGTTGCACTAAAGATGGATAGGGGGCAGGAGGATATGTTATGGTATAAATTACCATGGAGATTTATTCTGTGGAGCTAGCCTGCTCCAGACCAGGCTAAATTCCAGGATCTATTTAATCTCATCCCTAATGTCAGTCAGCAGTCACCACAAATGGAAACCAATAGTTATTTCACTGCTCACTATACATTGTTATCACATATAACTAGACCCACTGTTATTATTTAAACGTTTGTGATCATTAATTTCAATGATTTTGGATAAAAAATGATTTTTAGATGATGTTGCTATCATTAGATAATTTACAGTTTCCCATAGACTATAAGGCTATATATAAAATGATAGAATATTAGGGCCACAGAGGGGAAAAAACACAAGTCATAATATTGTAACCAGTTGTTTTAAAGGAGGACAGTTGTTAAAATGACAGATGTGGGGCATTTCGTGAAATTGTACTTCAGTATGGTTTCATAAACAAAGACATGCTGATGTGCCAGAATATTAAGTATCACATTGTCATAAGTATCAAAACTGTAAAAACAATATGTAGCTTTTCTGCAGAAAGAACCAGCCTCATAAATTTATGACTTTATCCTTTTTCTTCAGTGTGGCCCTAGTACTCTGTCATATAAACAAATACACATTCCATATGAATATAAAAACACAATGTGTAACATTATGTTCCTTTATTGAATAAGGACAAAACAAAGCAGGTAAACCATCAGCTCCTTTCAAAACTGAAGTCACAGTGACTCTACAAGATGGAAAGCACAGAATCCAAGCATATTATACAAAATGATACATACACATTCAAAGGTCTGTATATAACACACCCTGCATGTCTGCACACTAAAATAAATGCAGGACAAATCCATACACATCAACTGAACAGACAAATGAATGGATGCAGTAGCCTCCCTGCAGCCTTGTATTACACACAGTATACCGCACAAACATCATAAGAGGCCAAATTCGTCAAAAACGAACCCAAAAAAACCCAAATTCCTCTGCCACCGCAGGACATATTTAACCAAAATTGAAAGCACACATACTAACTAAAATAATTCAACACATATTGGTCCCTCAGCAGCCGACCACTGTCGTCATCAGGGAAGATTGCCGGATTGTCCCAGTCCATGGCTGGTGGCACTCTGGGGGCCCTCTCCTTCCTCAGGCAGGCCACATTGTGGAGGACAGCACAAGCCACAGTAATATCACATGCCCTAACAGGGCTGACCCTTAATTTGTGAAGGCAGTGAAAGCGTGCCTTCAGGAGGCCAAAGGTCATTTCAACTCTGGCCCTGGTCCTGGCATGGGCATGGTTGTAGGCCTGCTGTGCTTCCTGGGGGTCTGTGAAAGGTGTCAGGAGAAAAGGCTGGCAGCCATACCCCTGTCTCCCAGCAACACACCAGAGAATTCACCTGTCAACACAAAATCTCATCATTACTACCTCATAAACACAGTGATATTCTTGACACAGCCATGATGGTTATAAATAGGGGTTGTGTGGCTTACCTTGTGATAGGCACTGATAGATTTCAGAGGCCCGAAAGATTCTGGAGTCATGGACTGAGCCAGGCCATTTTGCCACAACATTGCTGATCACACAGTCAGCATTGCAGACCATCTGAAATCATAAGATGAGGAATATTACACCAATCAATGCACATCACTGGCAATGCAGAGTGTTCGTCAATGGACAATATCAAAAAGTTATGTTCACCTGAACATTAATGCTGTGAAAGGATTTCCTATTCACAAAATCGGCCTCATGGGCACCTGAGGGGCTTTTATCCTTATGTGTGTGCAGTCCACTGCACCAATGACATTGGGGAAACCTGTCACACAAAGTAATGAGTATCCTACTATGTGTTAACAGTTGTCCTGTAATTTGTAGATCCTCTTACCTGCAATCCTATAGAACTCCTCTTTGATGTCACAGAGTCTTCTGTGGCCAGGGAAGGAGATGAAGACATCTGCTAATGCTTTGATAGCCAGACACACACTCCTTATTGTGCGGCAAATTGTGGCCTTGTTCAGCTGTTCTGCATCCCCCACTGAGTACAGGAAGGCTCCACTAGCAAAAAGCGCAAGGCCACACAAACCATTTGCTCCACACTCAGTGCATGGCTCCGTGCAGTGCGGTGCTTAATCCTGGGACCCAGTAGTCTGCATAGATACCTGATGCCATCTGCAGAAAACCTGTATCTTTCATATAGATGGTCATCAGGGAAGGCCAGTGGGTCCAACCGGTCCCTGAAGACCCTTTCTCGCCTGAAGGCTCTCCTCAGCACAAGTGCTTCTTCATCCACCACATCTCGCACGAATGGGCATGCCATTGTCAGAGCAGAAAGGAACACACAATTTTGGGCCTTCATATAGGCTAGTGGCCACACCTGGTGCTGGGGGGTGGGCAAAGAGGGCGATGCCTTATAACGATGACTTGGTTGTACTGATTGCTGGGAAAATAAAAAAAACCTTAGAAAGATGCCACCGTCCTGTGTGCTCACAATAAGAGCTCATATGTCATGGCTCACTTGACTTTACGAGAATATACCTAATTTTTATTTTGAGCTGTGTCATCTTCTTGGAGCTGGGGGAGGAAAGAAAAATAATGATTAATACATTTGTGTTACAGTTAGCATACAGTGTACATTGAAGGCATATCTCACCTCCCTCTCAAGTTTTTTTATTTCAAGGTCCAGTTTCCTAATTGTCCTCTTTTTTATTTCGGACTCCAGTGCAAGATTTTCCATCTTTTTCTTCTTGTACTGAATGTCTATGTCTGCCAGTTCTATTTGGCGCCGGAGGTGGTTGCCATACAACTTTCTGATAGCTTGTGAGCTCTGTGAACACAATACAATTAGCGCAGCTGGAATTTGGCAGGATGTGGTGTCCTTTTATTAATACGCACTATGTTGCCAGGCTGGTTTTCCCACTGTATAGCATCTGGGTCCTGTAAAAGAAATTAGATTTTTTGATTTTGATGAGGACTCCTCACCATTGTAGAGTAAATAGTACTTTCACAGTCTTAACATGATACCTCATGCCTTCTGGAATCCAGAGAGATGGTCTCCTCCTCATCATCGTCTCCATCATGTGCTGTTGCTGCTGCACTGGGGCCTTCACCCTATCACATTTAATCGGATTCATATTGAAGCTAGTAGACAAGACATGCCAGGCCTACAGTATGCCTTTGATGGAGTACTCACTGGATCAGCATCGTCTGGTGCTTGTGCTGGTGGCTCTAACAGGAACACAGTGCTGCCAGGCACTGCAAGGCAATAGGTAAACCAAAGTCAGACAGTCCAAATTGATTCAATATGAATGTGGTTGTATCCCATGTAGAGATGGAAGGACATACCTTGAATGAAGCGGGTGGCATCTTGGGAGGAACCTATGCTCGTCTCTTTCCCCCCAGGGATCCCCTCTAAGACGGGCCTGCCTTTATTTAGCTCCAAGGCCATGTCCTCTGCTGGGGTAAGGTCAGCCTTTGGTGACCCACCACCCGTGCCTTGTCTGTGGGTATTCTTTTTCACTGCTAAAACAGTACAGACAATGTGTGAGCAGGCACCTTCTGGGTACAATATATGCTTGTGCTTTGTTAAATATTAGTCAGGGACCATACCATTCTGCAGAATGTTCTTGTATTTGATTTTGACCTGCTGCCATGTCCGTTTTAGCACGTTCATGTTTAATCTACACACACACACACACACACACACACACACCACACACACACACACACACACACATTTAATGGAGTCACACTGCAAAAAATTACTTGGTATTTTTGTCTTGTTTTCAGTAAAAATATCAAAAAATGTATCATAGCTTTATACAGTGTGATGGAGTTACTTTACACAATTTCACTCATATCTGCAGTGCATTTCAATTAAAAATTTAACCGTTTCATAATTACAGTACAACTGCATTTTTGGAGATGTGAATTAAATATTTGAATTGTAATTGTGATGTTTCAGCGGAGCGGTGAGTGTGTAATTGTGCACTACTTACGCATTCAGGCGGTCTGCAATACTTTGCCACGCTTTTTCTCTTTGCTTTATCACTGTGGCGGTGTTGCCTTTCTTCTTAATTATATCTTTTACCTCCTCGTATGCCTCCATGAGGATTTGTGCTTCCGACGGGGAAAAGTACGCGGCTCTAGTTGCCATGGTAAATCAGTTAATCTGTGATCTGTGGCGGGGTCTATTTGAGTGAGCCGTGAGCGCGCACCTATCCAGGATTGGTTTCACCTGGCTTAATGAATCCGTGTCTGCTCATCCTGGCTTGGTCTTTGTGCAACCAATTAAGCCTGGACGCACATGTTTTGGCTTCATTGAGCTCAGCTGAGTCATTTATCCCGGATGTCTTAATTCTACTTTTGTGCAACAGGCCCCTGGCCTTATGAAATCCTAGCTAAATACAATGTTGATGTTCCCAGGTGCTCTTCCAATTGACTCAAATGATGTCAATTAGCCTATCAGAAGCTACAAAAGCTATGACATAATTTTCTGGAATTTTCCAAGGCTGTTTCAAGGCACAGTCAACTTAGTGTATGTAAACTTCTGAAACTTGTGAAATAATCTGTCTGTAAACAATTGTTGAAAAAATGACTTGTGTCATTAACACAGATGTCCTAACCGACTTGCCAAAACTATAGTTTGTTAACAAGAAATGTGTAGAGTGGTCGAAAAATGAGTGCACTGTCGGATCTAGAAGCATAAGCATTTCACTACACTCACAATAACATCTGCTAACCATGTGTATGTGACCAATAACATCTGATAACCATGTATATGTGACCAATAACATCTGCTAACCATGTGTATGTGACCAATAACATCTGATAACCATGTGTATGTGACCAATAACATCTGCTAACCATGTGTATGTGACCAATAACATCTGCTAACCATGTGTATGTGACCAATAACATCTGCTAACCATGTGTATGTGACCAATAACATCTGCTAACCATGTATATGTGACTAACCATGTGACCAATAACATCTGTGACCAATAACATCTGCTAACCATGTGTATGTGACCAATAACATCTGCTAACCATGTGTATGTGACCAATAACATCTGCTAACCATGTGTATGTGACCAATAACATCTGCTAACCATGTGTATGTGACCAATAACAGTGACCATGTGTATAACAGCTGCTAACCATGTGTATGTGACCAATAACATCTGCTAACCATGTGTATGTGACCAATAACATCTGCTAACCATGTGTATGTGACCAATAACATCTGATAACCATGTGTATGTTACCAATAACATCTGCTAACCATGTGTATGTGACCAATAACATGTGATGATGTTTGATCAATGTGGAAAACGGATTGGATTTGTATTAATTTTCACACAACTGGTAACATTGACTGGTGACATTTAGTGTTTCATCCAACTGGCAACCTAAATCCAATGACGGTGGACATTTTGTGTTGATTTCATGTTGAATTCACTTTAGTTGACGAATCAAAGAAAATAGAAACTAGATGTTGAACGGACGTCTGTGCCCAGCGGCTGGTTTGAATAAGCGGCTACCGATCAAACGGCTACGGAGGTTTATTGCGGTTAAAGTCTTTGCGTGATGACGTAGTGCACGGAAAAAAAAATGTTTTCCTGTTGAATTCCCATGTACTGAATGAAAAAGCAAATTAAATGGGTTTCCATCGCATTTTCAACTCTACTGAGGGTTTTGAAAAACCGTTGAGTTATATAGCAAATGTCCTTTTGTCCCGTGCACTGTAGCCAACAGCTCAAAGATACAGTGCTGGTAGGCTACCTACATGATGAGATTATTATGGATAAGAGCGACATTATTTTATTTGTCAAATGGCAACCAAGCATCAATCATCATCATGTCACCAGAAGAAGACCCTCAAAATGTATTGGAAAGGAGCATCAAGCTCAACACATGCACTTTCACCACCCCGTGAAGTTCATCATTTATTTAATCTGTCGCCTAATAAACTGTATGGGTTCCCAAGTCGTAGTGGGAGGACCACACAATATATCATCGCGTGACTCCAAGTTAACTAAGATATGATCGTTATTAAATCGATATTTGCGCATAAAGGATTAATGCCGCCATTTCTCGTTTATACATTTTTACTGACACAAAAATATCCCACCATGTCAAACGAAGTAACAAATCGCCTGTCGGCATTTAGAAAAGTATACAGGCATATCCTGTTTCCATCAGCCCGGTCATTACTTTGGAAATGGTTGGATCAATATCCACCTTCATGATCTGTAAGAAGCCTGATTTGGAATGTCTGAGTAGTTCTATCTGATGTCATAATACACCCCTCTGATAATCAAGTGATGTTCACATGTGATGCATTTGCTCCATTGTTTACATTTAAGTTGGAGGCCCACTCTGATGATGTAAGTCTTACATAGTGGGGCTTTAAATGAAAAGTATGATGACATCTTAGTGTGGCTTGAAATTAATAGGATTATTAATCAAAAACTTCTATAGCAGCAATACACTGTGGCTTTGACTTCAAGATGAGAACGGGCTGATGGGTGGTGGTGCTACTCTATAGGTAAGGCTGTCCAATATGAATGTTCAATACACACAACAGGTTGATCAGGTGCTTCTACACCTGCATTGCTTGCTGTTTGGGGTTTTAGGCTGGGTTTCTGTACAGCACTTTGAGATATCAGCTGATGTACGAAGGGCTATATAAATACATTTGATTTGATTTGATTTGATCAGTAGCCAGTTAGCTAGCTGCTACAGTCCCATATGAATGTTCAATACACACAATAGGTTGATCAGTAGGCAGTTAGCTGCTTAGCCGCACAGCTCGCTAACACAACTCGCTAACACAACTCGCTATCAACAAAGTCAAAATGGACTCCAGGCCTGGTAGTGGCAGCAGTGCACAACAACCACTGTTTACCCGAGCTTCCTGGGTGAAAAATAATTTGGCTATATAAAGAGGGCACGACAAACCCTATTCCCCCTCAGGAGACTGAAAAGGTTTGGCATGGGTCCTCAGATCACAACGCAGGGCCAGACGGATTACCAGGACGTGTACTCCATGCTGGAAAATGATGGTGGCCACACAAAATATTTACACTGTTATACAAGCTCTACACTCACTACTTTACATTGTAGCAAAGTGTAATTTCTTCAGTGTTGTCACATGAAAAGATTTACTTAAATATTTACAAAAATGTGAGGGGTGTACTCACAAAATCATACAATGTGATTTTCTGGATTTTTGCTTTAGATTCCATCTCTCACAGTTGAAGTGTACCTATGATAAAAATTACAGACCCCTACATGCTTTTCTACATACTTTTCTACATGCTTTGTAAGTAGGAAACCTGCAAAATCGACAGTGTATCATATACTTGTTCTCCCCACTGTGTATAAATATATATACAGTGGGGCAAAAAAGTATTTAGTCAGCCACCAATAGTGTACCTATGATAAAATTTAAAAAATCTGACATGACTTCGGCATTCTTTGGAATTCTGATCGGTTTTATGTACTGGAAAAATAGAAAAGAGAGGTGTAACTTTGCATTGGGACTTGTGATGCTATACTAATGCAGATCCATATGTTACATGTGGTTACATTTAGCTACCTTCACTTTAAGGGAGTTGTATGGCCACATTTAGATGTGAAAAAATAACAGACAGAGAAAACCATTTCTATTCTAACAGTATTTTGGTCATTCTTGAGCTCTGGTAATATTTCAGTCCCACTGACTGATTTTGTATATAAATTGAAATGTCCAGTATAATGAATTGAAATAAATATAGAATTAATTTAAACTTTATTAATTACAAAATCATATATTTTTATATATGTCCCACAAGGCATTTCAATTCATTTTTACTTGGGAAATTAATATTAAAATGTGCACATAATTGAATGCAAACATACATGTGTTATTTTGTTGAGAAAGTATATTTATCAAATAAATGCATGATTATTGATTAAAATCACACCATGTAGCTCTGTCCCTCAGTCTACATGTAACGGGTTGTAAACCTGTGACAGGGTTGAGTTATTTACTTTATTTATGAGTATTGCATCTAAACAAATTAATCATTGAATATATTATACATTATATATTGTTTATATTCACTTATAAAACATGCTGTAATGTGTTCCATGTGAACAGAATATATATTTTAAGGCAGGTAGACTGGTGGTAGGAGAGTTGGTCAAGGCTCTTCAGTTGTTCCTTTAAGTTGCTCTGGATCCTAAATTACTCAATGATTATAGTGTATACATGTGTATATTATAAGAATCTTTGATTTAACGTTATTCCATTGAAACATGTAGGGAATGATGGCACCCACATCAGCAGCAGAACGACAAAGGCAGTGTCGAGCACGTCACAATGCTGACCCAGTAAAAAGGGAACAGTACCTTGAGAGAGAGAGATGGAAAAGGAATGTTGATTCAGGGGGAAAAAGAAAAGATCAGTGATTTATTAAATGAGAGAGACCAGCATCAGAAGTGTAAACAGTGGAGAACAGCATACAAAAGAAGCAAGGAGAGGAACGGAGCACTGAGGAACTTGACCACTAAGTCCACATCATGAACGTTGAAGAGAACGGCAGACAGGTTGGTGGCTGAGGGCCGTTATGTCAGCGATGCACAGGAGCTTTACAAAGGCCTCCATGAGACAATCACGTCAGTGAAGCTGTTCTGTGTGAAGAGTGCCGATGTTGAACGTGCGATGGAGATGATGCTAAGGGCCGTTATGTCAGTTAGATTCCGTCTCTCACAGTTGAAGTGTACCTACGGTGAGTAGAGTGGGGACCTCTGAGGGATGATCCTGTCTAGACTTGGCATCAGAGAGTATATGAGCTCTATTATGGCTGTTGACTATATCCCCAAAGTGAGAGACTAACAAGTCATTGAAATAGAACGGAAGGTTACCTAACAGAACCCTGATTCTATAATATTCACCAGGTTACCTAACAGAACCCTGATTCTATGATATTCACCAGGTTACCTAACAGAACCCTGATTCTATGATATTCACCAGGTTACCTAACAGAACCCTGATTCTATGATATTCACCAGGTTACCTAACAGAACCCTGATTCTATAATATTCACCAGGTTACCTAACAGAACCCCGATTCTATGATATCCACCAGGTTACCTAACAGAACCCTGATTCTATGATATTCACCAGGTGAAAGTATATGAGCTCCAAGGTAGTTGGTAGTTGACTAGGTTACCTTTCACACATGGAAGGCAAACGTACTTAGATGTGAAGATGGGAGCGACTATGTCCCTTATATAGGAAGTGGAGTCGTCTGCTATTAGCTGTTGCGTGACAGACGTTGTTTGATTGGATCTCCCTAGACTCCGCCCCTAACGAGGCTTATAATATCATAGAACAGGGTTATGTTAGGTAACCTTAAGTTACATGTCCTACTATGCTAATTTCTCTGTATTAAATTGCCCATAACTTTAACACTGGCAGAGATCATGGAACTAATATACCATTAAAGTATATTATATTCAACAATATATGTAAAAAATCGAAACATTTATATTTTCAATATTTATATTTTCTATATTAATAAATTAATGTAAGAAATGTATGAATGAAATCAAAATACAAGTGAAATGCTTACAGTGAAATACTTACTTACAAGCCCTTAATTAACCAACAATGCAGTTTTAAGAAAAATAAGTGTTATGTATAAAATACAAATAATTAATATTAAAGAGCAGCAGAAAAATAACAGTAGCGAGGCTTTATACAGGTATTACCAGTACAGAGTCAATGTGGAGGCTATATACAGGTATTACCGGTACAGAGTCAATGTGGAGGGTATATACAGGATGTACCGGTACAGAGTCAATGTGGAGGGTATATACAGGAGGTACCAGTACAGAGTCAATGTGGAGGGTATATACAGGAGGTACCAGTACAGAGTCAATGTGGAGGCTATATACAGGTATTACCGGTACAGAGTCAATGTGGAGGCTGTATACAGGTATTACCGGTACAGAGTCAATGTGGAGGCTATATACAGGAGGTACCGGTACAGAGTCAATGTGGAGGCTATATACAGGAGGTACCAGTACAGAGTCAATGTGGAGGGTATATACAGGAGGTACCAGTACAGAGTCAATGTGGAGGCTATATACAGGTATTACCGGTACAGAGTCAATGTGGAGGCTGTATACAGGTATTACCGGTACAGAGTCAATGTGGAGGCTGTATACAGGTATTACCGGTACAGAGTCAATGTGGAGGCCATATACAGGAGGTACCGGTACAGAGTCAATGTGGAGGCTATATACAGGTATTACCGGTACACAGTCAATGTGGAGGCCATATACAGGAGATACCAGTACAGAGTCAATGTGGAGGCTATATACAGGAGGTGGAGGCTGTAGGAGGTACCAGTACAGAGTCAATGTGGAGGGTATATACAGGAGGTACCAGTACAGAGTCAATGTGGAGGCCATATACAGGTATTACCAGTACAGAGTCAATGTGGAGGCTATATACAGGATGTACCGGTACAGAGACAATGTGGAGGCTATATACAGGAGGTACCGGTACAGCGTCAATGTGGAGGCTACATACAGGAGGTACCATTACAGAGTCAATGTGGAGGCCATATACAGGAGGTACCAGTACAGAGTCAATGTGGAGGGTATATACAGGAGGTACCAGTACAGAGTCAATGTGGAGGATATATCAATGTGGAGGATATACAGGTACCGGTACAGAGTCAATGTGGAGGGTATAGACAGGACGTACCAGTACAGAGTCAATGTGGAGGATATATACAGGAGGTACCGGTACAGAGACAATGTGGAGGCTATATACAGGAGGTACCGGTACAGCGTCAATGTGGAGGCTACATACAGGAGGTACCATTACAGAGTCCATGTGGAGGCTATATACAGGAGGTACCAGTACAGAGTCAATGTGGAGGCTATACCATTACAGATTCAATGTGGAGGCTAAATACAGGAGGTACCGGTACAGCGTCAATGTGGAGGCTACATACAGGAGGTACCATTACAGAGTCCATGTGGAGGCTATATACAGGAGGTACCAGTAAGAGTCAATGTGGAGGCCATATACAGGAGGTACCGGTAAAGCGTCAATGTGGAGGCTGTATACAGGTATTACCAGTACAGAGTCAATGTGGAGGCTATATACAGGAGGTACCGGTACAGAGTCAATGTGGAGGCTAAATACAGGAGGTACCAGTACAGAGTCAATGTGGAGGCTATATACAGGTATTACCGGTACAGAGTCAATGTGGAGGCTATATACAGGAGGTACCGGTACAGAGTCAATGTGGAGGCTAAATACAGGAGGTACCGGTACAGAGTCAATGTGGAGGCCATATACAGGTATTACCGGTACAGAGTCAATGTGGAGGCTGTATACAGGTATTACCGGTACAGAGTCAATGTGGAGGCCATATACAGGAGGTACCGGTACAGAGTCAATGTGGAGGCTATATACAGGTATTACCGGTACACAGTCAATGTGGAGGCCATATACAGGAGATACCAGTACAGAGTCAATGTGGAGGCTATATACAGGAGGTACCAGTACAGAGTCAATGTGGAGGGTATATACAGGAGGTACCAGTACAGAGTCAATGTGGAGGCCATATACAGGTATTACCAGTACAGAGTCAATGTGGAGGCTATATACAGGATGTACCCAGGATGTACCGGTACAGAGACAATGTGGAGGCTATATACAGGAGGTACCGGTACAGCGTCAATGTGGAGGCTACATACAGGAGGTACCATTACAGAGTCAATGTGGAGGCCATATACAGGAGGTACCAGTACAGAGTCAATGTGGAGGGTATATACAGGAGGTACCAGTACAGAGTCAATGTGGAGGATATATACAGGAGGTACCGGTACAGAGTCAATGTGGAGGGTATAGACAGGACGTACCAGTACAGAGTCAATGTGGAGGATATATACAGGAGGTACCGGTACAGAGACAATGTGGAGGCTATATACAGGAGGTACCGGTACAGCGTCAATGTGGAGGCTACATACAGGAGGTACCATTACAGAGTCCAATGTGGAGGCTATATACAGGAGGTACCCATTACAGATTCAATGTGGAGGCTAAATACAGGAGGTACCGGTACAGATTCAATGTGGAGGCTAAATACAGGAGGTACCGGTACAGAGTCAATGTGGAGGCTACATACAGGAGGTACCATTACAGAGTCATGTGGAGGCTATATACAGGAGGTACCAGTAAAGAGTCAATGTGAGGCTAATACAGGAGGTCACCATTACAGAGTCAATGTGGAGGGTATATACAGGAGGTACCAGTACAGAGTCAATGTGGAGACTATATACAGGATGTTCCGGTACAGAGTCAATGTGGAGGGTATATACAGGATGTTCCGGTACAGAGTCAATGTGGAGGCTATATACAGGAGGTACCGGTACAGAGTCAATGTGGAGGCTGTATACAGGAGGTTCCGGTACAGTCAATGTGGAGGCTGTATACAGGAGGTACCGGAACAGAGTCAATGTGGAGGGTATATACAGGAGGTACCGGTACAGCGTCAATGTGGAGGCTGTATACAGGAAGTACCGGAACAGAGTCAATGTGGAGGCTATATACAGGAACAACAGAGTCAATGTGGAGGCTATATACAGGAGGTACCGGAACAGAGTCAATGTGGAGGCTATATACAGGAGGTACCGGAACAGAGTCAATGTGGAGGGTATATACAGGAGGTACCGGAACAGAGTCAATGTGCGGGGACACAGGTGAGTCTAGGGATTCATTTTAAGCTTCTACGTCTGTGTACAGGAAAGTATTATTTGTAAGACGTAAGAGAAAATATATCTGTTTATTGTTAAATTATTATGACGTTCTTTCCAACACAAAAATTGTAGTACCTATTGTTTCCCAACTGCGTTACCCACTCCAGCCAGCAGATGGCGATGTGCGTCTTTCAGGTGATGCTTCTTGCGTGACGTGTAATAGACTGGACGGGACGGTTCTTCAGGAACAGGCGCCAACTCTTTCAACCACCTCGGTAGCTTGCTAGACAACATAAAACTGAAAGATTGATTCTTTCGACGATGTTATTGTACATTAGCTAATCTCAGTGTTTTAGACA
This sequence comes from Oncorhynchus nerka, assembly GCF_034236695.1. Lineage (NCBI taxonomy): Eukaryota > Metazoa > Chordata > Actinopteri > Salmoniformes > Salmonidae > Oncorhynchus > Oncorhynchus nerka. The sequence continues at coordinate 5,790,068 of NC_088410.1, read as the reverse complement.
AATTTCGGTTGACGTATCTACTGGTGAACTTTAACCTAATGTGCTTGTTCAATTTGCAAACGTGTTAAAGATTGATACTGAGGTTAGCACTAGGCTAGTCGCTAATGCTAGCTAGCTAGCTAACATCCCTGACCATGAGCTCACTGAACTACTCCTCTCTTGCTAATGAAGAGGAGGTCTGCTTTACGGAGAAAGAATATTTCAGAATGAAAAAGGAGGAAGAGGAGGCTGTTATAGTGAAAGAAGAGAAAGAACCTTTTAGAGAGGAAGATGATGCTGTCTTAATAAACGTGAAGGAGGAAGACGTTTTGAGAGTGAAAAAGGAGGAGACAGAAGATCCGATTAACACCAGTGAGTACTGTCTTAAAAACAGGGACTATGCCGTTGTTGAACTAATGTGGGGTTTTTAAGGGGCATTCTACTGAAGTTCTACACTTGAATATGTTGTTCAGTACTGTATAAATTGTTAAAGGGTCGATCTGGTATATATTTTTGGGACTTTTCAATTAGATGTATTGAATTCTCCATGTGGTCGACATTAAAGTTCTCATCTAGTATATCAGGCTTTTAAAATGCAATATTGGTGCATATGTTCTACTTAAAATATAAAAAGGCACCCATTTTGTGGAACAACCCTTTTACATTTGCATCACAAATTTTGTTTTAGGAAATCAAGATGAAAGTGGCCATTTTAGGCCCTTTTTAGACATATTCATGCCTCTTGTAAGACTCTGTGATTGCAATAGATGGTCGTAAGTTTACCATCTGTTTGATGTTCTCATTCACACAGGAGAGAGACATGACTATGGTGGATCCTCTGGGGAGCCTCGACAACATCCTGATGCTGACGAGGCAGAGAAGAGTCTCTCCAGATCAGAACACCAGATGGTACAGCTTGGTCTGGTCTAGCATACAGCTTGCTTTATCGGCTTGGGCTGGGTTTCTGTAGAGCACTTCATGACAACAGTGACATCAGCATCCATAATGATGTGCGTCTGTGTCCCCTCTTTATGGTTACCAGGACAACGCTAGCCCTTCCACCCACCCGGAGTCCATGTGTCGTGCCTCTCCTGGTAGCATGTTACTGCTGGGTATGAAGAGGTTGTCTGTGCTGCTGGTGGACTGCAGGAAAACAATGGGGCTGAGTGGAACTGTGAGAAGAGGAGAAGAGATGAAAGGATCAGATTTGACTCATCAAAGTAAGTGCTGTAGTTTAGTTTGAACAAATACAATAGATCTGCCCACAGGTATCTGTTACAAGGACAACCAGCAGAGTTCTGTTAGTTGACAGGAAGATAGACTGGTGGATATGGATGTTATGACTATCATAACACTGAAAAAGGATTCTGCCAATGAAAAGAGAGAAAACAATAGACCATATAAAACCTTGATGAAAAGTAGCTTTAGAGAGAAAACAATAGACCATATAAAACCTTGATGAAAGGTAGCTTTAGAGAGAACAATAGACCATATAAAACCTTGATGAAAGGTAGCTTTAGAGAGAACAATAGACCATATAAAACCTTGATGAAAGGTAGCTTTAGAGAGAACAATAGACCATATAAAACCTTGATGAAAGGTAGCTTTAGAGAGAACAATAGACCATATAAAACCTTGATGAAAGGTAGCTTTAGAGAGAACAATAGACCATATAAAACCTTGATGAAAGGTAGCTTTAGAGAGAGTTTCAAGATGATCCAATGTAAAGGTGCTTGTTTAAAAAAAAAACTTTTCCTTAAAACATTATGGATATTACATTGCCTGTCCCAGTCAACCCCCCAATCTTTACAAGACTGTTGAACAGGCAAACTAAACTCAATACACTGTTAATTAATTAACTAATACTGGAGGAAAGCTGTGATCAACCAGTGCTGGCAACCTGGTTCAGGTTATCAATCAACCTACCAGGGTAGTTACAAACAGTAGAGGAATGAAATCATCAACATGTTTTGATCATATCTTTACTAATGCTGCAGAAATGGGGTTTAAAGCAGTATCCAGATCCATCAGATGTAGTGATCACAATATAGTAGCCATGTCTAGGAAAACCACAGTTCCAAAGGCTGGGACTAATATTGTGTATAAGAGGTCATACATTTTTTTGTAGTGATTCCTATGTTGTTAATGTAAATAATATTTGTTGGTCTGTGGTGTGTAATGATGAGCAACCAGACGCTGCCCTTGACACATTTGAAAATGCTTATCCCAGTTACTAACAAGCAGGCGCCCATTAAGAAAATGACTGTAAAAACAGTTAAATCCACGTGGATTGATGAGGAATTACAAAATGGTATGATGAAGAGGGAGGCAAAAGAGATGGCAAATAGGTCTGGCTGTATAACTGGTTGGCAAACGTATTGCAAATTGAGAAATCATGTGACTAAACTGAATAAAAAGAAGAAGAAACTACACTATGAAACAAAAATAAATGACATGAAGAATGATAGTAAAAATCTTTGGAGCATCTTCAATTACATTTTTGGACTAGGCTAGTCAGTTAAGAACAATTTATTATTTTCAATGACAACCCACTGTTCCGAGGCCAACTGCCTTGTTCAGGGGCAGAAGGACAGAGTTTTACCTTGTCAGCTCAGGGATTCAATCCAGCAACATTTCGGTTACTGGCCTAACGCTCAAACCACTAGGTTACCTGCCGCCCCAGAGCCACCTGTCTAACAGAACACAGAGAGTGTTCTTTAATGGAATGAATCAGGAATTCCCCAGGGCAGCTGTTTGGCACCTGCTTGTTTCAATCTTTACCAACGACATGCCAATGACATTTGAGTAAAGCCAGTGTGTCTGTATGCGGATGACTCAACACTGTACACGTCAGCTACCATGGAAACTGAAATGACAGCAACACTTACAAAGAGCTGCAGTGAGTTTCAGAATGGGTGGCAAGGAATAAGTTAGTCCTAAATATTTCAGATGACCTTAAATTACATGGCCTACTATGCTAATTCTGTAGCTTATTGTTAGAGGGGGGTAAAGAAATATGTTGTTGGGGCGCCAGGCAGGAATTGACCCTAGTTATTAAAGTTAGTTATTACCTGTTATAACATTATTATTATTAAATATTATTAAAAGTGAAAGGATGAGAGTAGAATAGATAGAGTAGCGCTTTCAAACACATTCTAAACATGATGGAGTCTTAAAGGAGGACTGTAGCATCTAATGATGAAACATTATGGAGTCTTAAAGGAGGACTGTAGCATCTAATGATGAAACCTTATGGAGTCTTAAAGGAGGACTGTAGCATCTAATGATGAATTACTATGGAGTCTGATGCTTTAAAGGAGAAGTTTACCCAAAATCCAGAAACTCTTAGGCGATTCCATACATTGAAACTAGTCCCGTGGATTCTCTCTCCCTGTAGTGCTGTCCTGAAACGGCTGCAAAAACATGACTCGTGACGTTGCTGGATGCGGGCCTCACTCTGCTGTTTTGCCAGTTAATTTGTTATTTTATTACAGCTATGACCTTTGTCTTTCACCTGGAGTTGTTTATTTATGTTTGAGAAGAAAAAAAAACTTTTCAACATATACAAAATAAACTCAGCAAAAAAATGTACGGATCTTTTTCAGGACTTTGTCTTGTTACTGATGTGCTTTGTGTCTGTCTCCAATGTAAAAAAATATATATAAAAATGGACATTCCTGCAGTCAGCATGCCAATTGCACGCTCCCTCTGAGACATTTGTGGCGTTGTGACAAAACTGCACATTTTAGTGGCCTTTTATTTTCCCCAGCACAAGGTGCACCTGTGTAATAATCAAGCTGTTCAATCAGCTTCTTGATATGCCACACCTGTCAGGTGGATGGATTATCTTGGCAAAGAATAAATGTTAACTAACAGGGATGTAAAAAATTCTGCAATCTTTTTTTCCAGCTCATTAAACATCCAACACTTCACATGTTGCGTTTATAATTTGTTTATTGTAGTTACTATCAGTTTTAGGAACATCTTTCCAGATATTTCACCTTATTTTTTACTTTACCCAAAATATGACATCAGCGATAGTCAAAATGTTGAAAATCTGTGAACGTCTAAATAAGAAATTGGGCCATTTAAACAGCAGGTGTCGAACCCTTTCAACAACGGGGAGATTTTACTGATGTGCTTTGTGTTTTAGACGTAAAAACAAGTTTTGGACTTCCACTCTTAAAATGACTTATTTACTTATGTTATGTTTAAGGAAGTGTGTACAGTCGTGGCCAAAAGTTTTGAGAATGACACAAATGTTAATTTTCACAAAGTCTGCTGCCTCAGTTTGTATGATGACAATTTGCATATACTCCAGAATGGTATGAAGAGTGATCAGATGAATTGCAAAGTCCCTCTTTGCCATGCAAATGAACTGAATCCCCCCCCCCAAAAAAAACTGTAAGCTTAAAAGGAGGGTGGTGCTTGGAATCATTGTTTTTCATATGTCGCCCACGGTTACCTGCAAGGAAACACGTGCCGTCATCAATGCTTTGCACAAAAAGGTCTTCACAGGCAAGGATATAGCTGCCAGTAAGATTGCACCTAAATCAACCATTTATCGGATCATCAAGAACTTCAAGGAGAGCGGTTCAATTGTTGTGAAGAAGGCTTCAGGGCACCCAAGAAAGTCCAGCAAGTGCCAGGACCATCTCCTAAAGTTGATTCAGCTGCGGGATCGGGGCACCACCAGTACAGAGCTTGCTCAGGAATTGCAGCAGGCAAGTGTGAGTGCATCTGCAAAGAAGCCACTTCTCCTGTGTCATGCCAACAGTAAAGCATCCTGAGACCATTCATGTTTGGGGTTGCTTCTCAGCCAAGGGTGTCGGCTCACTCACAATGTTGCCTAAGAACACAGCCATGAATAAAGAATGGTACCAACACATCCTCCGAGAGCAACTTCTCCCAACCATCCAGGAACAGTTCGGTGACGAACAATGCCTTTTCCAGCATGGTGGAGCACCTTGCCATAAGGAAAAAGTGATAACTAGGTGGCTCGGGTAACAAAACATCAATATTTTGGGTCCATGGCCAGGAAACTCCCCAGACCTTAAGAACTTGTGGTCAATCATCAAGAGGCGGGTGGACAAACAAAAACACACAAATTCTGACAAACTCCAAGCATTGATTATGCAAGAATGGGCTGCCATCAGTCAGGATGTGGCCCAGAAGTTAATTGACAGCATGCCAGGGTGGATTGCAGAGGTCTTGAAAAAGAAGGGTCAACACTGCAAATATTGACTCTGCATCAACTTCATGTCATTGTAAATAACAGCCTTTGACACTTATGAAATGCTTGTAATTATACTTCATCATTCCATAGTAACATCTGACTAAAATATCTAAAGACACTGAAGCAGCAAACTTTGTGGAAAGTAATATTTTTCAATCTCAAAACTATTGGCCACGACTGTCGGTCGCATTCTGTATCATACATCTAGGAAAGTTATATACACTGCTCAAAACAATAGAGGGAACACTGAAACAACACAATGTAACTCCAAGTCAATCACACTTCTGTGAAATCAAACTGTCCACTTAGGAAGCAACACTGATTGACAATAAATTTCACATGCTGTTGTGCAAATGGAATAGACAACAGGTGGAAATTATAGGCAATTAGCAAGACACCCCCAATAAAGGAGTGGTTCTGTAGGTGGGGACCACAGACCACTTCTCAGTTCCTATGCTTCCTGTTTGATTTTTTTGGTCACTTTTGATTGCTGGTGGTGCTTTCACTCTAGTGGTAGCATGAGACGGAGTCTACAACCCACACAAGTGGCTCAGGTAGTGCAGCTCATCCAGGATGACACATCAATGCGAGCTGTGGCAAGAAGGTTTGCTGTGTCTGTCAGCGTAGTGTCCAGAGCATGGAGGCGCTACCAGGAGACGTGGAGGAGGCCGTAGGAGGGCAACAACCCAGCAACAGGACCCCTACCTCCGCCTTTGTGCAAGGAGGAGCAGGAGGAGCACTGCCAGAGCCCTGCAAAATGACCTCCAGCAGGCCACAAATGTCCGTGTGTCTGCTCAAACGGTCAGAAACAGACTCCATGAGGGTGGTATGAGGGCCCGACGTCCACAGGTGGGGGTTGTGCTTGCAGCCCAACACCATGCAGGACGTTTGGCATTTGCCAAGATTGGCAAATTCGCCACTGGCCCCTGTGCTCTTCAAAGATGAAAGCAGGTTCACACTGAGCACATGTGACAGAGTCTGGAGACGCCGTGGAGAATGTTCTGCTGCCTGCATGACCGGCTTGGCGGTGGGTCAGTCATGGTGTGGGGTGGCATTTCTTTGGGGGGGCCGTACAGCCCTCCATGTGCTCGCGAGAGGTAGCCTGACTGCCATTAGGTACCGAGATGAGATCCTCAGACCCCTTGTGAGACCATATGCTGTTGCGGTTGGCCCTGGGTTCCTCTTAATGCAAGACAATGCTAGACCTCATGTGGCTGGAGTGTGTCAGCAGTTCCTGCAAGAGGAAGGCATTGATGCTATGGATGGCCCGCCCGTTCCCAGACCTGAATCCAATTGAGCACATCTGGGACATCATGTCTCGCTCCATCCACCAACGCCACGTTGCACCACAGACTGTCCAGGAGTTGGCGGATGCTTTAGTCCAGGTCTGGGAGGAGATTCCCCAGGAGACCATCCTCCACCTCATCAGGAGCATGCCCAGGCATTGTAGGGAGGTCATACAGGCACGTGGAGGCCACACACACTACTGAGCCTCATTGTGACTTGTTTTAAGGACATTACATCAAAGTTGGATCAGCCTGTATTGTGGTTTTCCACTTTAATTTGGAGTGTGACTCCAAATCCAGACCTCCATGGGTTGATAAATTTGATTTCCATTGATATTTGAGTGATTTTGTTGTCAGCACATTCAACTATGTAAAGATCATTCAGATCTAGGATGTGTTATTTTAGTGTTCCCGTTATTTTTTTGAGCAGTGTATATTCATATTCAGAATGAATAAATAAGTAGTGTAAACATTATCAGTAATTACCAGGAAACTCTACATTCGTTTTAAAATCACACTAAGATTGTTAAAACTGGCCTTAGGTTATTGAGGGATCTGATTAGGATTTACTCTCGTAGCAAGGCCGTTTTATCATGTGGAAGTTTCATTCGGGTCTCTATTTTAAAAAACACACTGTCTTTGGCAGGAGAAAGACCAGACTCAGAGGAACCAGAGCCAGGGACGTCCAAACCAGCAAGAAGACACCAGTGCTCCTACTGTGGAAAGGGTTGTAACTGGTTAGGGGCCCTGAAACAGCATGAGAGAATACACACTGGGGAGAAGCCTTACCACTGCTCGCAGTGTGGAAAGTGTTTCAGCCGGTCAGGGGGTCTGAAAAAACACGAAAGAATACACACAGGGGAGAAGCCTTACCACTGCTCTCAGTGTGGCAAGTGTTTCAACCTGTCAGGGGATCTGAAACAACACAAGAGAATACACACAGGGGAGAAGCCTTATCGCTGCTCCCAGTGTGGAAAGTGTTTCAACCAGTCAGGACACCTAAAAACTCATGAGCTAATACACACAGGGGAGAAGCCTTACCACTGCTCCCAGTGTGTAAAGTGTTTCAAACGGTCAGTTGATCTGAAAAAACACGAAAGAATACACACAGGAGAGAAGCCTTACCACTGCTCCCACTGTGGAAAGGGTTGTTACCGGTTATGGGACCTGAAACAACATGAGAGAATACACACAGGGGAGAAGCCTTACCACTGCTCCCAGTGTGGAAGGTGTTTCAGTCTGTCAGGACACCTGAAAGCTCATGGGCTAATACACACAGGAGAGAAGCCTTACCACTGCTCCCAGTGTGGAAAGTGTTTTAACAAGTTAGGGGGCCTGAAACAACATGAGAGAATACACACGGGGGAGAAGCCTTACCACTGCTCTCAGTGTGGAAAGTTTTTCGGCTGGTCAGGGAATCTTAAAAGACATGAGAGAATACACACAGGGGGGATGCATTACCACTCCTCCCAGGGTGCAAAGCTTTTGCCCATTTAGGAAGCCTGAAAGAACACGAGACACAGAGGAGAAGGCTTACAAAAGCTCATGCTTTTGGAAAACAAATTTCTCATAACAATCACTTAAACATCATTAGAGAATCCACACAGGAGAGAGAAATTACTTCTCTTAGCATGTATATTGATATTTCACATCTCATTGACCTATAATTCATCAGAGAACATACACAGTGCTCCCATTGTCTTATATTGTTGACTGATAATGTGTTGACCTGCTTTTACCAGATGAAATTGCTTCTTCCAATTATTGATAAACATGTACCTGTTAAGAAACGGACTGTTAGATATGTTAAGGCTCCATGGATTGATGAGGAATTTAAAAACGGTATGTTTGAAAGAGATGGGGCAAAAGGAGTAGTGAATAAGTCTGGCTGCACATCTGGCTGGCTTATGTACTGCAAATTGAGAAATGATGTGACCAAACTCAACAAAAATAATAAACTTTATTAGGAATCCAATATCAATGATATAAAGAACGATGTAAAAAAACATCATGAAAGAAAAGCAGTGCAAGTATCGAATTTTGTAAAGTTAGTGTGGGAGAGGTGGAAAAATTGTTATCGATCAATAATGACAAACCTCCTGGCATTGACAACTTAGATGGAAAGCTACTGAGGACAGTAGCTGACTATAGCCACTCCTATCTGTCATATTTTTAATATGAGCCAAGAGGAAAGTCTGTTCTCAGGCCTGGAGGGGAAGCCAAATTAATCCACTACCCAAGAGTGGTAAAGCGGCCTTTACTGGTTCTGCCAGCTCTGTTGGAAAAAATTGTGTTTGAACAATTACAATGCTATATTTCTGTAAACAAATGAACAACAGACTTTCAGCATGCTTATAGAGAAGGGCACTCAACATGTACTGCACTAACACAAATTACTGATGATTGGTTGAGAGAAATTGATAACAAGAAGATTGTGGGAGATTGTGGTTAGATTTCAGTGCAGCCTTTGATATTATTGACCATAACCTGTTGTTTAAGAATGTTTGTGCTATGGCTTTTCAACCTCTGCCATAATGTGGATTCAGAGCTATCTATCTAATAGAACTCAGAGGGTATTTAATGGAAGCTTCTCTAATGTCAAACATATGAAGTGTGATGTACCGCAGGGCAGTTCTCTAGGCCCTCTACTCTTTTCTATTTTTACCAATGGCCTGCCACTGGCATTAAACAAAGCATACACATGCTATGCTGATGTATGCTGATGATTCAACTATATAACCACCAGCAACCACAGCTAATGAAGTCACTGAAACCCTTAACAAAGAGTTGCAGTCTGTTTTGGAATGCGTGGCCAGTAATAAACTGGCCCTGAACATCTCTAAAACTAAGAGCATTGTATTTGGTACAAATCATTCCTTAAGTTCTAGACCTCATCTGAATCTGGTAATGAATTGTGTGGCTGTTGAACAAGTGGAGGAGGCTAAATTACTTGGCATTACCTTCGATTGTAAACTGTCATGGTCAAAACAAATAGATTCAATGGTTGTAAAGATGAGGAGAGGTCTAGCCATAATAAAGAAATGCTCTGCTTCTTTTTCTTCTTCCACCTATTACAGCGGCACGTTTTGCTCTTAATTGTAATCAGAGGTCTGATATGTGTTGAAAATCCCAAATAGTTTGCATAGTCTGTAAGGGAATTCTGCCCTATGTGCACAGAAGAGACCACAGGAAAACTTCTTTGATCAGAGGTTAGTTTGTTTAATAAGGATTGCAACCCGGAGTTTACACTTACAGCAATTTGCAAGCAAGACACTCAGTTCAAAAGATGGCGTTTTCCCTTTTTATCCCCTACTGAGGATCACCCCGCCCAGGCTGATGTCCCTTAACTTTAATAGCCTATACGCTCATAATTAATAGTTGCTACTACAAAGATGTCTCTGCAATGCGGGGTTCAGCTTATTGCGTTATTGGCAGTTAGTTTCCCAATGATTGTTCCCCTTATTGCAATCATGTAAGACTGGAAGTAGGACTGGAACATAGTATCAACAGGAACTCTTAGTTCCCTTTATCCATCTGTTACCTAAAATATAGTTTCAACACACAGACATCTGACTTTGTACAGTTGACCTTTTCATACACTTGCAAGGTGTCTACCACTGATTCTTTATCTCAAGCTAAAGCAAAACATGAATCATTGTACTTTTGTCATCACAGGTGTTCCTATAATGTACAGATATCATCAAAGTTCTTACAAGTCAAATTACACACATCTCTGACACACACACTTATCCCACCAGACATGCCACTGGGGTCTTTTCACAGTTCACAAGATTCCAGAACAAATTCAAGAAAGCATACAGTATTATATAGGGCCCTTATTGCATGGAACTTCCTTCCATCTCATATTGCTCAAATAAACAGCAAACCTGGTTTCAAAAAACAGATAAAGCAACACCTCTCCCCTATTTGACCTAGGTAGTTTGTGTGTATGCATTGATTTGGAGGCTACGTGTGCCTTTTACAAAATGTATGTAGTTCTGTCCTTGAGCTGTTCTTGTCTATTGATGTTCTGTATTATTGTCACACCATAGAGAGGCTTTTTATTCTCTATTTTGGTTAGGCCAGGGTGTGACTCGGTTGAGAATTCCAGTTTCTTTATTTCTATGTTTTCTATTTCTTTGTTTTTGGCAGAGTGTGGTTCCCAATCGGAGGCAGCTGTCTATCGTTGTCTCTAATTGTGAATCATACTTAGGCAGCCTTTTTCCACCTGTGTTTTTTGGGTAGTTGTTTTCTGTATAGTTGATTTGTCTTACAGAACTGTTCGTTCTTCTCTTTGTTATTTTGTTCGAATGTTTTTTGATTAAATAAAAATCATGAACACTTACCACGCTGCGCTTTGGTCCATGCCTTCCGACGAGAGACGTGACAATTGTGTCATGTTTTGTGTTGACCGCAGGAGGGGTAGCTGCTGCTTTTGCAACAGCTAATGGGGATCCTAGTAAAATACCAAACTCTGTTATTCTCTCTGAGTTCAGAAATAAAGAATCTTGGTTTGACTTGGACTCCAGCAGATCCTTATATTATAATATCCACTACAACTCACCCACAGATTGCTGTTTCATGATTGTCTCAATGAAGAGTTCCTCATTCCACTTTCCTGTGGGAATTTACAAGCCTCCCACTGGTTGAATAAACGTTGTTTCCACGTCAAATTAAAAACATCCTTAACATAGATAAACCTTCACTATCTTCATCCCTAAACTAGCAACATTAACTATTTTCTATAGTTGTTCTCAATGACATTCCTGGCCTTATGAAATCCTAGCTAAATACAATGTTCCCACCTGTTTTCATGTCTTTGGTTATGCAAACATTTGTTTATTTGATTATATTTCTCATTAAGATGAATATAGTTTTAATTCTACATGGGTCACGCATTGCTTAGGCCATGTGTTCCCTTATGGGTCAATGATTTTAATTAGAATATAGCAAATATGCTCTCTCCTCAATCACTTACAGTTTCTTTGGAAAGTATTCAGACCCCTTGACTTTTAGGTTTAGGTCATCAGTAAAGGGGACATCTTAAATATTACAATGACCCTTTCAAAGACAGACATCCCCCGGACCTCCCCCTATAACTATTTTTAAAAGGGTAAAAATGATCTGTTTTCTATAGCATTAAGGTCAGGGCGTTGTGATGCCCACTCCAATACCTTGACTTTGTTGTCCTTATTTTGTCACAACTTTGGAAGTATGCTTGGCATCATTGTCCATTTGGAAGACCCAATTGCGACCAAGCTTTAACTTCCTGACTGATGTCTTGAGATGTTGCTTCAATATATCCACATAATTTTCCATCCTCATGGTGCCATCTATTTTGTGAAGTGCAACCAGTCTCTCCTGCAGCAAAGCACCCCCACAACACGATGCTGTCACCCCCGTGCTTCACGGTTGGGATGGTGTTCTTCGGCTTGCAAGCATCCCCCTTTTTCCTCCGATCATAACAATGGTCATTATGGCCAAACAGTTCTATTTTTGTTTCATCAGACCAGAGAACATTTCTCCAAAAAGTACGATCTTTGTCCCCATGTGCAGTTGCAGAACGCTCCTCCATCCTGAGCGGTATGATGGCTGCGTGGTCCCATGGTGTTTATACTTGCGTACAATTGTTTGTACAGATGAACGTGGTACCTTCAGGCATTTGGAAATTGCTCCCAAGGATGAACCAGACTTGTGGAGGTCTACCATTTTTTTCTGAGATCTTGGCAGATTTGTATTTATTTTTCCATGATATCAAGTAAAGAGGCACTGAGTTTCAAGGTAGGTCTTGAAATACATACACAGGTGCTCTTCCAATTGACTCAAATGATGTCAATTAGCCTATCAGAAGCTATAGACATAATTTTCTGGAATTTTCCAAGGCTGTTTAAAGGCACAGTCAACTTAGTGTATTTAAACTTCTGACCCACTGGGATTGTGAAATAATCTGTCTGTAAACAATTGTTGAAAAAATGACTTGTGTCATTAACACAGATGTCCTAACCGACTTGCCAAAACGATAGTTTGTTAACAAGAAATTTGTGGAGTGGTTGAAAAATGAGTTTTAATGACTCCAACCTAAGTGTATGTAATCTTTGACTTCAACTGTATAGACTGTATCCTTCACTATCTATTCTTCACTATATATTGCATCTTAGCTGCTGTGTTTCTGCTCATCCATGTTTTATACTTCTATATTTCCCATTCCTTTACTGGATTATGTGTATTAGGTTTAGTTGTGGAATTTGTTAGATATTATCTGTTTGATACTGCTGCACTGTTGGATCTAGAAGCACAAGCATTTCACAACACTCACAATAACATCTTATAACCATGTGTATGTGACCAATAACATCTGCTTACCATGTGTATGTGACCAATAACATCTGCTTACCATGTGTATGTGACCAATAACATCTGCTAACCATGTGTATGTGACCAATAACATCTGCTAACCATGTGTATGTGACCAATAACATCTGCTAACCATGTGTATGTGACCAATAACATCTGCTAACCATGTGTATGTGACCAATAACATCTGCTAACCATGTGTATGTGACCAATAACATCTGCTAACCATGTGTATGTGACCAATAACATCTGCTAACCATGTGTATGTGACCAATAACATCTGCTAACCATGTGTATGTGAACAATAACATCTGCTAACCATGTGTATGTGAACAATAACATCTGCTAACCATGTGTATGTGACCAATAACATCTGCTAACCATGTGTATGTGACCAATAACATTTGCTAACCATGTGTATGTGACCAATAACATCTGCTAACCATATGTATGTGACCAATAACATCTGCTAACCATGTGTATGTGACCAATAACATCTGCGAACCATGTGTATATGACCAATAACATTTGCTAACCATGTGTATATGACCAATAACATTTGCTAACCATGTGTATGTGACCAATAACATCTGCTAACCATGTGCATGTGACCAATAACATCTGCTAACCATGTGTATGTGAACAATAACATCTGCTAACCATGTGTATGTGAACAATAACATCTGCTAACCATGTGTATGTGACCAATAACATCTGCTAACCATGTGTATGTGACCAATAACATTTGCTAACCATGTGTATGTGACCAATAACATCTGCTAACCATATGTATGTGACCAATAACATCTGCTAACCATGTGTATGTGACCAATAACATCTGCGAACCATGTGTATATGACCAATAACATTTGCTAACCATGTGTATATGACCAATAACATTTGCTAACCATGTGTATGTGACCAATAACATCTGCTAACCATGTGCATGTGACCAATAACATCTGCTAACCATGTGTATGTGAACAATAACATCTGCTAACCATGTGTATGTGACCAATAACATCTGCTAACCATGTGTATGTGACCAATAACATTTGCTAACCATGTGTATGTGACCAATAACATCTGCTAACCATGTGTATATGACCAATAACATTTGCTAACCATGTGTATATGACCAATAACATTTGCTAACCATGTGTATGTGACCAATAACATCTGCTTACCATGTGTATGTGACCAATAACATCTTATAACCATGTGTATGTGACCAATAACATCTGCTTACCATGTGTATGTGACCAATAACATCTGCTAACCATGTGTATGTGACCAATAACATCTGCTAACCATGTGTATGTGACCAATAACATCTGCTAACCATGTGTATGTGACCAATAACATCTGCTAACCATGTGTATGTGACCAATAACATCTGCTAACCATGTGTATGTGACCAATAACATCTGCTAACCATGTGTATGTGACCAATAACATCTGCTAACCATGTGTATGTGACCAATAACATCTGCTAACCATGTGTATGTGAACAATAACATCTGCTAACCATGTGTATGTGAACAATAACATCTGCTAACCATGTGTATGTGACCAATAACATCTGCTAACCATGTGTATGTGACCAATAACATTTGCTAACCATGTGTATGTGACCAATAACATCTGCTAACCATATGTATGTGACCAATAACATCTGCTAACCATGTGTATGTGACCAATAACATCTGCGAACCATGTGTATATGACCAATAACATTTGCTAACCATGTGTATATGACCAATAACATTTGCTAACCATGTGTATGTGACCAATAACATCTGCTAACCATGTGCATGTGACCAATAACATCTGCTAACCATGTGTATGTGAACAATAACATCTGCTAACCATGTGTATGTGAACAATAACATCTGCTAACCATGTGTATGTGACCAATAACATCTGCTAACCATGTGTATGTGACCAATAACATTTGCTAACCATGTGTATGTGACCAATAACATCTGCTAACCATGTGTATATGACCAATAACATTTGCTAACCATGTGTATATGACCAATAACATTTGCTAACCATGTGTATGTGACCAATAACATCTGCTAACCATGTGCATGTGACCAATAACATCTGCTAACCATGTGTATGTGACCAATAACATCTGCTAACCATGTGTATGTGAACAATAACATCTGCTAACCATATGTATGTGACCAATAACATCTGCTAACCATATGTATGTGACCAATAACATCTGCTAACCATGTGTATGTGACCAATAACATCTGCTAACCATGTGTATGTGAACAATAACTTCTGCTAACCATGTGTATGTGAACAATAACATCTGCTAACCATGTGTATGTGACCAATAACATCTGCTAACCATGTGTATGTGACCAATAACATTTGCTAACCATGTGTATGTGACCAATAACATCTGCTAACCATATGTATGTGACCAATAACATCTGCTAACCATGTGTATGTGACCAATAACATCTGCTAACCATGTGTATGTGACCAATAACATCTGCTAACCATGTGTATGTGACCAATAACATCTGCTAACCATGTGTATGTGACCAATAACATCTGCTAACCATGTGTATGTGACCAATAACATCTGCTAACCATGTGTATGTGACCAATAACATCTGCTAACCATGTGTATGTGACCAATAACATCTGCTAACCATGTGTATGTGAACAATAACATCTGCTAACCATGTGTATGTGAACAATAACATCTGCTAACCATGTGTATGTACATTTACATTTACATTTAAGTCATTTAGCAGACGCTCTTATCCAGAGCGACTTATGTGACCAATAACATCTGCTAACCATGTGTATGTGACCAATAACATTTGCTAACCATGTGTATGTGACCAATAACATCTGCTAACCATATGTATGTGACCAATAACATCTGCTAACCATGTGTATGTGACCAATAACATCTGCGAACCATGTGTATATGACCAATAACATTTGCTAACCATGTGTATATGACCAATAACATTTGCTAACCATGTGTATGTGACCAATAACATCTGCTAACCATGTGCATGTGACCAATAACATCTGCTAACCATGTGTATGTGACCAATAACATCTGCTAACCATGTGTATGTGAACAATAACATCTGCTAACCATGTGTATGTGAACAATAACATCTGCTAACCATGTGTATGTGACCAATAACATCTGCTAACCATGTGTATGTGACCAATAACATTTGCTAACCATGTGTATGTGACCAATAACATCTGCTAACCATGTGTATATGACCAATAACATTTGCTAACCATGTGTATATGACCAATAACATTTGCTAACCATGTGTATGTGACCAATAACATCTGCTAACCATGTGCATGTGACCAATAACATCTGCTAACCATGTGTATGTGACCAATAACATCTGCTAACCATGTGTATGTGAACAATAACATCTGCTAACCATGTGTATGTGAACAATAACATCTGCTAACCATGTGTATGTGACCAATAACATCTGCTAACCATGTGTATGTGACCAATAACATTTGCTAACCATGTGTATGTGACCAATAACATCTGCTAACCATATGTATGTGACCAATAACATCTGCTAACCATGTGTATGTGACCAATAACATCTGCTAACCATGTGTATGTGAACAATAACATCTGCTAACCATGTGTATGTGACCAATAACATCTGCTAACCATGTGTATGTCACCAATAACATCTGCTAACCATGTGTATGTGACCAATAACATCTGCTAACCATGTGTATGTCACCAATAACATCTGCTAACCATGTATATGTGACCAATAACATCTGCTAACCATGTGTATGTGACCAATAACATCTGCGAACCATGTGTATGTGACCAATAAAATCTGCTAACCATGTGTATGTGACCAATAACATCTGCTAACCATGTGTATGTGACCAATAACATCTGCTAACCATGTGTATGTGACCAATAACATTTGATTTGATTTGAACAAAACAAATCCATGTGATGATGTTTGATCAATGTGGAAAACGGATTTGTAAAAATCCATCTACAAAAGGTATTTTTATTCATTTTCACCCAACTTGCAATCTAAATCCAATGACAGGTGACATTTTCTGTTGATTTCATGTTAAATTCACTTTAGTTGACGAATCAAAGAAATGTAAATAGAAACTAGATGTTGAACAGACGTCTGTGCCCAGTGGGCTGGTTTGAATAAGCAGCAGGTTTTGGATCAGTATCCACCTTAGTAGCTAAGTTTCCGTGCAATTTGCGACAGATTTTCATGTGAATATTCTCAAATCTGCATAAAACAATATACGCATTTTCCCACCGGAAACGTTTGCATCAAACAGGTTTATTGCGGATAAAAGTCTTTGCGTTATGACGTAGTGCACGGAAAAAATGTTTTCCTGTTGAATTCCCATGTACTGAATGAAAAATGCAAGTTAAATGGGTTTCCATCGCATTTTCAACTCTACTGATGATTTTGAAAAACCGTTGAGTTATATAGCAAACGTGCTCTTGTCCCGTGCACTGTAGCCAACAGCTCACAGATACAGTGTTGGTAGGCTACCGACATGATGAGATTATTATGGATAAGAGCGACATTATTTTATTTGTCAAATGGCAACCAAGCATCAATCATCATCATGTCACCAGAAGAAGACCCTCAAAATGTATTGGAAAGGAGCATCAAGCTCAACACCTCCACTTTCACTTACTTCCACAGCACTGGTGTCAGTAAGTAGCTGATGACAGAAGTGACAGCTTGGACACAAAACAAAGTTTGATGCGGTCAGTGTTTTTTTTTTTTTTTTTACCCCTTTTTCTCCCCAATTTGACTCTGTACTGGTACCTCCTGTATATAGTCTCCACATTGACTCTGTACTGGTACTGTCTTAGATAATTGTTACAGAAATATAATACTGTCTATAGAAATATAATACTCTCAGAAGAAACTGTTGAATTCAATGTAGACTTTAATGCAAGTTATTAAAGCCGTGCTGGTCCGCGGGAAAGCCGCCGCTTCTCAACCCTGGCTTCACTTTTATACATACATAGCACTGGGGTACATCACATATGTAAATAGAGCTACTCCCCCTTAGTATTCGGTTTTGGTAACAACGATGGCAGAACTCTTTCCATGTTCTAAAAATAATGTATATACTGCATGCCCATGTTTTACGTGTTAGTCATCAGTTATCTTGCCTACATCTTTCTTCCTATACCCTGCTGACCACAGCACGTTCAGCTATCATTAATGCACGTATGGTCTTGGTTAATGTATTCCTACAAAAATAGAGTATGGTCTGGGTGTCATATGGCCGGGATATCATCTTCTCTTAATGTGCATGTGCTTGCTACTTCAGCCTAGCAGCCAAACATGCAATGCTGAGCTCACTTCAATGGTTTTCTCCAACAGTACCTCCTGTATATAGCCTCCACATTGACTCTGTACTGGTACCTCCTGTATATAGTCTCCACATTGACTCTGTACTGGTACCTCCTGTATATAGCCTCCACATTGACTCTGTACTGGTACCTCCTGTATATAGTCTCCACATTGACTCTGTACTGGTACCTCCTGTATATAGCCTCACATTGACTCTGTACTGGTACCTCCTGTATATAGTCTCCACATTGACTCTGTACTGGTACCTCCTGTATATAGCCTCCACATTGACTCTGTACTGGTACCTCCTGTATATAGTCTCCACATTGACTCTGTACTGGTACCTCCTGTATATAGCCTCCACATTGACTCTGTACTGGTACCTCCTGTATATAGCCTCCACATTGACTCTGTATTGGTACCTCCTGTATATAGCCTCCACATTGACTCTGTACTGGTACCTCCTGTATATAGCCTCCACATTGACTCTGTACTGGTACCTCCTGTATATAGCCTCCACATTGACTCTGTACTGGTACCTCCTGTATATAGCCTCCACATTGACTCTGTACTGGTACCTCCTGTATATAGCCTCCACATTGACTCTGTACTGGTACCTCCTGTATATAGCCTCCACATTGACTCTGTACCGGTAATACCTGTATATACCCTCCACATTGACTCTGTACTGGTACCCCCTGTATATAGCCTCCACATTGACTCTGTACTGGTACCCCCTGTATATAGCCTCCACATTGACTCTGTACTGGTACCTCCTTTATATAGTCTCCACATTGACTCTGTACTGGTACCTCCTGTATATAGTCTCCACATTGACTCTGTACTGGTACCTCCTGTATATACCCTCCACATTGACTCTGTACTGGTACCTCCTGTATATACCCTCTACATTGACTCTGTACTGGTACCTCCTGTATATAGCCTCCACATTGACTCTGTACTGGTACCCCTGTATATAGCCTCCACATTGACTCTGTACTGGTACCCCCTGTATATAGGCTCCACATTGACTCTGTACTGGTACCCCCTGTATATAGCCTCCACATTGACTCTGTACTGGTACCCCCTGTATATAGCCTCCACATTGACTCTGTACTGGTACCCCCTGTATTTAGCCTCCACATTGACTCTGTACTGGTACCCCCTGTATATAGCCTCCACATTGACTCTGTACTGGTACCCCCTGTATATAGCCTCCGCATTGACTATGTACTGGTACCTCCTGTATATAGCCTCCACATTGACTCTGTACTGGTACCCCCTGTATATAGCCTCCACATTGACTCTGTACTGGTACCTCCTGTATATATCCTCTACATTGACTCTGTACTGGTACCTCCTGTATATAGCCTCCACATTGACTCTGTACTGGTACCTCCTGTATATAGCCTCCACATTGACTCTGTACTGGTACCTCCTGTATATAGCCTCCACATTGACTCTGTTCTGGTATCTCCTGTATTTTGCCTCCACATTGACTCTGTACTGGTACCTCCTGTATATATTCTCCACATTGACTCTGTTCTGGTATCTCCTGTATATAGCCTCCACATTGACTCTGTACTGGTACCTCCTGTATATAGCCTCCACACTGACTCTGTACTGGTACCTCCTGTATATAGCCTCCACATTGACTCTGTACTGGTACCTCCTGTATATAGCCTCCACATTGACTCTGTACTGGTACCCCCTGTATATAGCCTCCACATTGACTCTGTACAGGTACCTCCTGTATATAGCCTCCACATTGACTCTGTACTGGTACCTCCTGTATATAGCCTCCACATTGACTCTGTACTGGTACCCCCTGTATATAGCCTCCACATTGACTCTGTACTGATACCCCCTGTATATAGCCTCCACATTGACTCTGTACTGGTACCCCCTGTATTTAGCCTCCACATTGACTCTGTACTGGTACCCCCTGTATATAGCCTCCACATTGACTCTGTACTGGTACCCCCTGTATATAGCCTCCGCATTGACTATGTACTGGTACCTCCTGTATATAGCCTCCACATTGACTCTGTACTGGTACCCCCTGTATATAGCCTCCACATTGACTCTGTACTGGTACCTCCTGTATATATCCTCTACATTGACTCTGTACTGGTACCTCCTGTATATAGCCTCCACATTGACTCTGTACTGGTACCTCCTGTATATAGCCTCCACATTGACTCTGTACTGGTACCTCCTGTATATAGCCTCCACATTGACTCTGTTCTGGTATCTCCTGTATTTTGCCTCCACATTGACTCTGTACTGGTACCTCCTGTATATATTCTCCACATTGACTCTGTTCTGGTATCTCCTGTATATAGCCTCCACATTGACTCTGTACTGGTACCTCCTGTATATAGCCTCCACACTGACTCTGTACTGGTACCTCCTGTATATAGCCTCCACATTGACTCTGTACTGGTACCTCCTGTATATAGCCTCCACATTGACTCTGTACTGGTACCCCCTGTATATAGCCTCCACATTGACTCTGTACAGGTACCTCCTGTATATAGCCTCCACATTGACTCTGTACTGGTACCTCCTGTATATAGCCTCCACATTGACTCTGTACTGGTACCCCCTGTATATAGCCTCCACATTGACTCTGTACTGATACCTCCTGTATATAGCCTCCACATTGACTCTGTACTGATACCTCCTGTATATAGCCTCCACATTGACTCTGTTCTGGTACCTCCTGTATATAGCCTCCACATTGACTCTGTACTGATACCTCCTGTATATAGCCTCCACATTGACTCTGTACTGGTACCCCCTGTATATAGCCTCCACATTGACTCTGTACTGGTACCTCCTGTATATAGCCTCCACATTGACTCTGTACTGATACCTCCTGTATATAGCCTCCACATTGACTCTGTTCTGGTACCTCCTGTATATAGCCTCCACATTGACTCTGTTCTGGTACCTCCTGTATATAGCCTCCACATTGACTCTGTTCTGGTACCTCCTGTATATAGCCTCCACATTGACTCTGTTCTGGTACCTCCTGTATATAGCCTCCACATTGACTCTGTTCTGGTACCCCCTGTATATAGCCTCCACATTGACTCTGTACTGGTACCTCCTGTATATAGCCTCCACATTGACTCTGTACTGATACCTCCTGTATATAGCCTCCACATTGACTCTGTTCTGGTACCTCCTGTATATAGCCTCCACATTGACTCTGTTCTGGTACCTCCTGTATATAGCCTCCACATTGACTCTGTTCTGGTACCTCCTGTATATAGCCTCCACATTGACTCTGTACTGGTACCTCCTGTATATAGCCTCCACATTGACTCTGTACTGGTACCTCCTGTATATAGCCTCCACATTGACTCTGTACTGGTACCTCCTGTATATAGCCTCCACATTGACTCTGTTCTGGTACCTCCTGTATATAGCCTCCACATTGACTCTGTTCTGGTACCTCCTGTATATAGCCTCCACATTGACTCTGTACTGGTACCTCCTGTATATAGCCTCCACATTGACTCTGTACTGGTACCTCCTGTATATAGCCTCCACATTGACTCTGTTCTGGTACCTCCTGTATATAGCCTCCACATTGACTCTGTTCTGGTACCTCCTGTATATAGCCTCCACATTGACTCTGTACTGGTACCTCCTGTATATAGCCTCCACATTGACTCTGTACTGGTACCTCCTGTATATAGCCTCCACATTGACTCTGTTCTGGTACCTCCTGTATATAGCCTCCACATTGACTCTGTTCTGGTACCTCCTGTATATAGCCTCCACATTGACTCTGTTCTGGTACCTCCTGTATATAGCCTCTGTATTGTTTTTTTATTGTGTTACTTTTTTTTTTTTTTTTTTTCGTTTATTTATTTATTATTTAATATTTTCTTAACTGCATTGTTGGTTAAGGGCTTGTCAGTAAGCATTTCACAGTAAGGTCTACTACACCTGTTGTATTCAGCATTACACAGTAAGGTCTACTACACCTGTTGTATTCATCATTACACAGTAAGGTCTACTACACCTGTTGTATTCATCATTACACAGTAAGGTCTACTACACCTGTTGTATTCATCATTACACAGTAAGGTCTACTACACCTGTTGTATTCATCATTACACAGTAAGGTCTACTACACCTGTTGTATTCATCATTACACAGTAAGGTCTACTACACCTGTTGTATTCATCATTACACAGTAAGGTCTACTACACCTGCTGTTGTATTCATCATTACACAGTAAGGTCTACTACACCTGTTGTATTCATCATTACACAGTAAGGTCTACTACACCTGTTGTATTCATCATTACACAGTAAGGTCTACTACACCTGTTATTCATCATTAAGGTCTACTACACCTGTTGTATTCAGTCATTAGTAAGGTCTACTACACCTGTTGTATTCATCATTACACAGTAAGGTCTACTACACCTGCTGTATTCATGTGACAAAT
This sequence comes from Oncorhynchus nerka, assembly GCF_034236695.1. NCBI lineage: Eukaryota > Metazoa > Chordata > Actinopteri > Salmoniformes > Salmonidae > Oncorhynchus > Oncorhynchus nerka. The sequence continues at coordinate 5,767,356 of NC_088410.1, read as the reverse complement.
AACAATTTATTTGAACTAAATATGGAGTATGTCTGTTTCAATGTCACGTCTTTGATTAAATTATATTTTTCAAACTCAGGCTGTGTGTGTGTGTGTGTGTGTGTGTGTGGTGTGTGTGTGTGTGTGTGTGTGTGTGTGTTTTTATCTCCTTCATTCCTTGATCATTCCTTGTGGTCCTGTTGATCAGTTGGTAGAGTATGGTGCTTATAAAACCAGAGTAGTGGGTTTGATTCCTGTGACCACCAATATGTAAAGTGTTTGCACACATGACTGTAAATCCCTTTGGATAAAAGTGTCTGCTAAATGGCAGATATATACACTGATTATACCAAACATTTGGAACACCTTCCTAATATGGAGTTGGACTCTCCCCTTTCTCCCTCAGAACAGCCTCAATTCGTCGGGGCATGGACTCTACAAGGTGTCGAAAGCGTTCCACAGGATGCTGGCCCATGTTGGCTGGATGTCCTTTGGGTGCAGTGGAGGCTCCTCAAAGGAGGAAGGGGAGAAACGTCGTCCTCAGTTGTTTTACTAAAAATAAAAATTGTAAAACATTTCAAAAGTTATCCTTTTTAGATAAAACTATACTAAATATAATCATGTAACCAATTAATAGATTAAAACATACTATTTTGCATTCTCCTCTGGGTACATTGACTTCAATGCAAAACCTAGGAGGTTTATGGTTCTCAAGGCTTCCATAGACTTACACAGTTATTATGACAACTTCCGGAGGACATCCTCCAACCCATCAGAGCTCTTGCAGCATGAACTGACATGTTGTCCAACCAAAGAAAGGATCAGCGAATACATTTAGTACTGAAAACATGAGCTACAGCTACAGCTAGCACTGCAGTGCATAACATGTGGTGAGTAGTTGACTCAAAGAGAGAAAAAGACAATAGTTGAACCGTTTTGAACAAATTAATTTATTCCAAAATGAAGAAGCGAGAGAGATATTTCGTCATTTATTTTCCACTTTCAGTTGCACTTACTTAGCTAGCAAATGCAGCTATCTAGTTTAGCCTACTCAAACACTTGACTCAAACAGAGGGATGCTATGTTAGCTAGGTGACTATGACTATCCAACACAACACTAGAACTCTTCCAAGTCAAGGTAAGCTTTTCGTTTGACTAATTTATTGCCACTGGGACCCGCCAAGGTAAGTGCTAAACTGCTTACTGACTGTACACTGTAACGTTACTGCATAATTGTAGCAGGTTTACTAACTCGTTAGTTCTATTAGCTCTGTTGACTATGATGTTATTTTAGCTAATATGGTGACAACAATGTAAGCTGTGTGTTTCAGTTATGAAATGGTTTGGCTTGGAAAGGTTTTCTCTCCTGGTGACATACAGCTGATGTGTTGTGCATTGAAGTACAGAAACAAAGGGAGAAGGTGATAAGAGGAGAGCACATAGATGCAAGAAGGAATACAACGTGTCTGTAATGAAAGTGAACTGTGTTTATGCATGATCAGGGGTGTATTCATTCCGCCGATTCCATTGACAAACATTTCTTAAATGGAACAAAACCAGGATAAACATACCTGAATTTGTCCAATCGAATCTGTATTTCAGCTAGATACAGGCGACAGTGTGCAAGGCGATATTGAATGTGTCACTGTTTGTCACCTCAAAATTTTCTCTCGACCTGCGTGAACCCACATTCTAAACTTTCATTCATTTGCTACCTCATGATGGGTATAGGGGAAATGTTAGTATTATGAAGTATCGCTGTTACATGAATGGAATATGAATGACAGTCATCCAATATGCTGTAATAGAAATAAGGCCATGCTCATGAAAATACAAATCGTCCTGCCTCATCTTAAACGGCACGGACCGCCACTGTTTGGGTGGTGGGCCATTCTTGGGAAACTGTTGAGCTGAAAAACCCAGCAGCATTGCAGTTCTTGACACAAACCGAGGCGCCTGGCACCTACTACCATACCCCGTTCAAGTAACTTAAATATTTTATCTTCCCCATTCTGAATGGCACACATGCACAGTCCATGTCTCATGTCTCACGGCTTAAAATTCCTTTTTTAACCTGACTCCCCCCCTTCACCTACACTGACTGAAGTGGATTTAACTTGTGGCATCAATAAGGGATCATAGCTTTAGCCTGGATTCACCTGGTCAGTCTATGTCATGGAAGGAGCAGGTGTTCTTAATGTTTTGTCTACCCAGTGTAAAGCACTACAGATAATCAAGTGCTATTTGCATGTGATGCATTTGTTCTGTTGTTTACAGGACGATTTGTATCTTATAGAGGGAATAGTATGGTCTTTAAGGGAATAGTATGGTCACATCAAGATTAAACCTTATGTAAAAAAAAACAAATATTAACACACTACCTATTCATAGATGTATTTATTCATCATCCACATATTCATATTAAGATCTACGTCTGTGTACAGGACAGTATTATTTGTAAGAGAAAATATATCAGCTTATTGTTAAATTATTATGACATTCTTTCCAATACAAAAGTGTAGTAACTATTTTCCAAACTGCGTTACCCACTCCAGTCAGCAGATGGCGATCTGCGTCTTTCAGGTGATGCTTCATGCGTGACGTATAATGGACTGGACGGGACGCTTCTTCAGGAACAACAACACGGCTTCTCTTTCAACCACCTCGGTAGCCTGCTAGACAACATAAAACCGATAGATTGACGCTTTACACCGTGTTTGTGTACATTACCTAATCTCAGTGTTTTGAACGCATTTCTGTTGACTTATCATCTGATGACCTTTAACCTAATGTTCTTGTTAAATTTGAAAACGTGTTAAAGATTGATACTGAGGTTAGCACTAGGCTAGTCGCTAATGCTAACTAACTAGCTAACATCCCTGATCATGAGTTCACTAAACTACTCCTCCCCTGCTAAAGAAGAGGTGGTCTGCTGGACGGAAAAAGAAGCTCTGGGACTGAACATTGTCGTGGAAGATGAGGGTGTTACAGTGAAAGCAGAGGAGGCTGTTGCAGTGAAAGAAGAGGAGGCTTTTACAGTGAAAGAAGAGGAGGCTGTTACAGTGAAAGAAGAGGAGGCTGTTACAGTGAAAGAAGAGGAGGCTGTTATAATGAAAGAAGAGGAGGCTTTTATAGTGAAAGAAGAGGAGGCTTTTATAGTGAAAGAAGAGGAGGCTGTTACAGTGAAAGAAGAGGAGGCTGTTATAGTGAAAGAAGAAGAGGAGGCTGTTATAGTGAAAGAAGAAGAGGAGGCTGTTATAGTGAAAGAAGAAGAGAGGCTGTTATAGTGAAAGAAGAGAAAGCATCCTCTTCCTCTCTAAAAGGTTCTATCTCAATAAAGGTGAAGGACGAAGACGTTTTGAGAGTGAAAGAGGAGACAGAATATCAGATTAACACCAGTGAGTACTGTCTTAAACAGGGGCACAAACTATGCCGTTGTTGAACTAATGTGTGGTTTTAAGGGGCATTCTACTGAAGTTCTACACTTGAATAAGTTTCAGCTCTATAAATTGTTAAATGTAAAATCTGCATTTGGTACATATATTTTGGGGACTTTTAAATTAGATGTATTGAATTCTACATGTGGTCTACATTAAAGTGCACCTCGTCTAATATAACAGTCTTTTAAAATTCAATATTGGTGCATATTTTCTACTTAAAAGATCAATGGGACGCAAAAGCCAACCAATTTGTGGAACGAGCCTTTTACATTTGCATCACAAACAATATTTTCGGAAATCATGATGAAAGTGGCCATTTTAGGCCCTATTTAGACATATTAATGTCTCTTGTAAGACTCTATGATTGCAATAGAAGATCATAAGTTTACAATCGGTTTGATGTTCTCGTCCACACAGGAGAGAGACATGACTCTGGTGGATCCTCTGGGGAGCCTCAACAACATCCTGATGCTGACGAGGCAGAGAAGAGTCTCTCCAGATCAGAACACCAGATGGTACAGCTTGGTCTGGTCTAGCATACAGCTTGGTCTGGTCTAGCATACAGCTTGCTCTCTCTGGGTCTGGGCTGGATTTCTGTAAAACACTTCATGACAACAGTGACATCAGCATCCATAATGATATGTGTCTGTGTCCCCTCTTTATGGTTACCAGGACAACGCTAGCCCTTCCACCCTCCCGGAGTCCATGTGTCGTGCCTCTCCTGGTAGCACCTTACTGTTGGGTATGAAGAGGTTGTCTGTGCTGCTGGTGGACTGCAGGAAAACAACGGGGCTGAGTGGAACTGTGGGAGGAGGAGAAGAGAAGAAAGGATCAGCTTTAACTCATCAAAGTAAGTGCTGTAGTTTGAACAAATACAATAGATCTGCCCACTGGTATCTGTTACCAGGACAACCAGCAGAGTTCTGTTAGTTGACAGGAAGATAGACTGGTATCTGTTACCAGGACAACCAGCAGAGTTCTGTTATTTTATTTTTTTATTTTACTAGGCAAGTCAGTTAAGAACAAATTCTTATTTATTTTTATTTTTGTGTGTTTTTTTTGTTGAATTTTACCTTTTTCTCCCAATTTCATGGTATCCCATTGTTGTAGTAGCTACTATCTTGTCTCATCGCTACAACTCCCGTGCGGGCTCGGGAGAGACGAAGGTTGAAAGTCATCGTCCTCCGATACACAACCCAACCAAGCCGCACTGCTTCTTTACACAGCGCACATCCAACCCGGAAGCCAGCCGCACCAATGTGTCGGAGGAAACACCGTGCACCTGGCCACCTTGGATACAACAGTGACACTGCGCCCAGCCCGCCACAGGAGTCGCTGGTGCGCGATGAGACAAGGACACCCCTACCGAACAAGCCCTCCCTAACCCGGGCGACGCTAGGCCAATTGTGCGTCGCCCCACGGACCTCCCGGTCGCGGCCGGTTACGACAGAGCCTGGGCGAACCCAGGGACTCTGATGGCACAGCTGGTGCTGCAGTACAGCGCCCTTAACCACTGCACCACCCGGGAGGCCCTCAAATTCTTATTTTCAATGACGGCCTAGGAACAGTGGGTTAACTGCCTGTTCAGGGGCAGAACGACAGATTTATACCTTGTCAGCTCGGGGATTTGAACTTGCAACCTTTCGGTTACTAGTCCAACGCCCTAACCACTAGGCTACCCTGTTAGTTGACAGGAAGATAGACTGGTGGATATGGATGTTATGAATATCATAACACTGAAAAAGGATTCTGCCAATGAAAAGAGAGAAACCAATAGACCATATAAAACCTTGATTAAAGATAGCTCTAGACGGAAAGTTTCAAGTGAAAGAAGGTGCAAATTTTACAAAGCTTGTCCTAACAACATTATGTAAGAGTAAGACTTCAGATGACATTTAAGGACTCCAAAGACCAGACCATTAGCAAGGCTGCACCTCCCCTACAAACTGGACGGAAATGGACATCATCCAAGGCTGTGCAGCAAGCAACATCAGCCCTGAGACACCAAGACATTGTGGGGAATATCCAGCATGGAAGAGGAGGCTTTGGCCTGGCAGCAAGCAAACCAACGTTCCATAAGGCAACCACATCTGAACGCAGGAAGCTGGTGGTCGAGGAGGTGCGCAGACAGGAGGAGACTGCAAGAAGTGCAAAGGCTGTCTCTCTTGCTAAACAAGGGCAATGGACGCGGTGGGAAGGCCTGGAGAGGAGAAAGATCAACTGGAGTGAGCTTTGGCAAATGGAGGCAAGCAACATCAGCTTCATCATAAGAGCTGTTTATGATGTGCTTCCATCACCAAAAAATCTACATCAATGGTATGGCGAGGACTCGACCTGCCCCCTCTGCCCAGCTCCAGCGACTCTGAGGCATATAATGACAGGTTGCAAGACCAGCCTCTCACAAGGCCGCTACACCTGGAGGCACAATCAGGTCCTCAAGAGCCTGGCTGCAGCACTTGAGACCAAGAGGAGTGCAACCAATTCATTACCTCCAAAAACAAGCAATCCCGTCAAAACAACAACATTCATCCGGGAGGGACAGAAAAGGCCCAAGTATCCTCCTACGAAGCCAGAAACTGGACACCTAGCCATGGCCCGGGACTGGAAGATGCTTGTCGATATTGGCCAGCAACTAATTTTTCCATCTGAGATTGCTTCTACCAACCTTAGGCCAGACATGGTACTCTGGTCCCCTTCACGAAAGGCTGTGTACATCATAGAGCTCACAGTCCCGTGGGAGAACTCTGTTGAAGAGGCCTACGAGCGTAAGAAACTGCGTGACACAGAGTTGGCAGCAGACGCAACTCGGCGTGGCTGGAATGCAAAAGTCTGGCCAGTTGAAGTGGGATGCAGAGGATTCGTGGCTTCTTCCACCATCAGGTTGCTGAAAGAACTTGGAATCCATGGACAGGCTCTGCGGCAGACCGTCAGAGCAGTTTCTCAAGCAGCTGAAAGAGGCAGCCAGTGGATCTGGATCAAATGGAAGGACCCTTGCTGGGCTATAACTTCATGACCCCCCACCCCCACCTGAGAACCCAATTCAGATCCCTCCAACTTGAGGAGGGCATATGAGGTATGCGGTCAGCTGTAGGGCTGGCTCAGGGAAGAGGACGCCCCTGCCTTGCATAGTCCCGTGGGACATCTTAATTGGGCATGGGACACAAGCTAAGGCTTGATCACCCTTTAGCTGGCCACCTTTGATGAGGGTGTTTAGTGATTAAAGGCCGAAACACCCACTGATTCGAAGGCACACTACTGAGGATGTGTCCCAAAATTGACATCTTAACCCAGTCTAAGAAATAAACCTCCCATGCCACTCTGTCAACATCACGGCAAATCTCATGTGAGTGCATTCCATCTATTGGCACAATGGACAGTTTTTAACATCTCGTCCCGTGTTTTATGATTCTGGATGTTACATTGCCTGTCCCAGTCAACCCCCCCCCCCCATCTTTACAAGACTTTTGAAGCGGCAGACAAAACTCCAGACACTTCAATGTGTTCTGCATTGCTTCATTAACGTCTGATCTACAGAACGTGTTAAACATGCAAATGTACAGTTGTAGTCGGACGTTTACATACACCTTAGCCAAATACATTTATACTCAGTTTCACAATTCCTGACATTTAATCATAGTAACATTTCCCTGTTTTAGGTTAGTTCACCATTTTATTTTTAAGAATGTGAAATGTCAGAATAATAGTAGAGAGATTTATTTCAGCTTTTATTTCTTTCATCACATTCCCAGTGGGTCAGAAGTTTACATACACTCAATTTGTATTTGGTAGCATTGCCTTTAAATGATTTAACTTGGGTCAAACGTTTCATCTCTAGGAGACAGAACGCGTCTCCTTCCTGAGCGGTATGAAGGCTGCGTGGTGCCATGGTGTTTATACTCTGTGTACTATTGTTTGTACAGATAAACGTGGTACCTTCAGGCGTTTGGAAATTGCTCCCAATGATGAACCAGACTTGTAGAGGTCTACATGTTTTTTTCTGATGTCTTGGCTGATTTCTTTTGATTTTCCCATGATGTCAAGCAAAGAGGCACTGAGTTTGAAGGTAGGCCTTTGAAATACATCCACAGGTACACCTCCAGTTGGCTCAATTGATGTCAATTAACTTTATTGACATCGTGTGTTGCTAACAATTTAGTTTCCTCCACTGTCCCCATACTGTGCTCAAACTAGTGATCCTCTGCTTCTCATCACATGTGACCTCTCTCTTGACAATGAACCGATGGAGCGATACAAAAGGTACCAGTTGGACAGCTCCATCTGTGACGTTTCAAGCTGTGGAGTGAGTTTAAAAGGTACCAGTTGGACAGCTCCATCTGTGACGTTTCAAGCTGTGGAGTGAGTTTACGGCACGTTCTCACCTCCGTTACACATGTTCAGGTTGACTTTCCCACGGAATCGACCATATACACTACCAGTCAACAGTTAGGACACAACTACTCATTCAAGGGTTTTTCTTTATTTCTACTATTTTCTACATTGTGGAATAATAGTGAAGATATCAAATCTATGAAATAACACTTATGGAATCATAGAGTAACCTAAAAAGTGTTCAACATTAGGCCACACCTGTCAGGTAAATGGATTATCTTTGCAAAGGAGAAATTTTAACTAACAGGGATATAAACACATTTTGCACCGAATTTGAGAGAAATAAGCTTTAGTGCGTATGGAAGAATTCTGGGATATTTCAGCTCATGAAACATGGGACCAACACTTTACATATTTATATTTTTTGTAACATCTACCCCAAATATTTCACATTCTTTTTTTACTTTACCCAAAATATCATGAAATTAATGATAGTCAAAATATGTGAATGTCTAAATTAGAAATTGGGCCATTTAAACAGCATGTGTCGAACCCTTTCAACAACGGGGAGATGTTACTGATGTACTTTGTGTCTTCGACGTAAAAACAAGTTTTGGACTTCCACTTTAAATGACGTTCCATAAGGCAACAACATCTGAACGCAGGAAGCTGGTGGTCGAGCTTTAAGGAAGTGTGTAGGTCACATTCTGTATCATACAGCTATGAAGGTTATATATTTAGAACCACCTGCTTGATAGGAATCCAGCGATGTCTGTGTCTTGAGTGTCATAGGACTGTCTAGTGTTTTGTGTTTTGACTAGTAAAACAGAAATACAAATAAGTCTTGTAAACAGTAATTACCAGGATGCTCTACAACATTTTTTTTTAAATCACACAAAAATGGTTTTAAATGATGAAATGTTTGAAAGCTGGCCTCCGGTTATTGAGGGATCTGATTTGGTTTAAAGTTCATAGCAAGGCAGTTTTATCATGTGGAGATTTCATTCTGCTCTGTCTTTAAATAAACTCTGTCTTTGGCAGGAGGAAAACCAAACTTGGACAAACCAAAGACGTCCAAACCAGCAAGTCAACACCTCTGCTCCCAGATTGGAAAGAGTTTTACCAAGTCAGGAAGCCTGAAAATACATGAGGGAATACACACAGGGGAGAAGCCCTTCCTTTGCTCCCAGTGTGGGAAGAGTTTTAAGCGGTTAGACACCCTTAAAGCTCATGAGCGTATACACACAGGGAGAAGCCTTACAAATGCTCAGACTGTGGGATGGCATTTTACTCATCACACTCACTTAAAAGTCACGCGAGAATTCACACAGGGAGAAGACTTTCCATTGCTCCCAGTGTGAGAAGAGTTTTAAGCGGTTAGACACCCTCAAAGCTCATGAGCGTATACACACAGGGGAGAAGCCTTTCCATTGCTCCCAATGTGAGAATAGTTTTAAGCGGTTAGACACCCTCAAAGCTCATGAGCGTATACACACAGTGGAGAAGCCTTTCCATTGCTCCCAATGTGGGAAAAGTTTTAAGCGGTTACTCACCCTCAAAGCTCATGAGCGTATACACACAGGGGAGAAGCCTTTCCATTGCTCCCAGTGTGGGAAGAGTTTTAAGCGGTTAGACACCCTCAAAGCTCATGAGCGTATACACACAGGGGAGAAGCCTTACAAATGCTCAGACTGTGGGAAGATATATTACTCATCACACTCACTTAAAAGTCATATGAGAATTCACACAGGGGAGAAGCCTTACCTCTGCTCCCTATGTGGAAAGAGTTTTAGTCACTTTGGAAACATGAAAGCTCATGAGCGAATACACACAGGGGAGAAGCCTTACCACTGCTCCCAGTGTGGAAAGAGTTTTAACTATTCAGGAAACCTAAAAGAGCACATGAGACTGCACACAGGGGAGAAGCCTTACAAATGCTCAGACTGTGGGAAGACCTATTACTCTTCACAGTCACTTAAAATTCATGTGAGAATCCACACAGGGGAGAAGCCTTACCACTGCTCCCATTGTGGAAATAGTTTTAGTCACTTAGGAACCCTGAAAGTTCACCAGCGACTACACACAGGGGAGAAGCCTTACCACTGCTCCCAGTGTGGAAAGAGTTTTGGCCAAGTAGGAACCCTGAAAGCTCATGAGCGAATACACACCGGAGAGAAGCCTTACCACTGCTCCCAGTGTGGAAAGCGTTTTAACCATTCGGGAAAGCTGAAAAAGCACGTGAGAATTCACACAGGAGAGAATAATTACTTCTCCTTGACTTCTTAAAATGCATCAGAGAACATACACAGTGCTCCCAGTGTCTTTAATTGTTGACTGAGAAGGTGTTTTCTTGTTTATACCATATGAATTTAAATTGTACAATGTATACTCAAAAATATATTTGTGTGTTTTTATTAGAAAACATGAATTGAATATGGAGTACAGTGGTTCGTCCTTTAAAAGTTGCAGCGTACTGCAGCACAGCATGCATGGTGCCACAGAATTCTATGGCATGTTATTTACGTGTCAACCACTGTCACCAATAATGCTAGTAAGTGCTAGTTTGACCACCATAGGGCATCTTTGAGAAGCATTTGATTGCCTTCAATAATGGCTGTACTAGAGAATTTAAAACTTGTTTTTGTAAGAACAATGTAAATGGGACTGATATCAAGAAATGTTTCTTTATTAATTTGATTAACCTGTTTAGGACTGGGGTTCCGCCCACCAGAAAGAGACTGCTATGGCATCAGCAGCACAATATTGTGTAGAGGACTGAGGGTGTGTTAGGGGGGGGGGGGTGTTAGAATAGAATTTTAGTATTTTGTATATCGTTATTTGCATCGAAATGTATCACTGTACCAATTTGACCAATAGGGTACATTTGGGCAACTTGTATGGGACACCTGGGTGACTTCATGCTCAATGTCATGTAGCACAAATACTGTTGCCCTCTTATGTTCTTCTTTGAAATTATCCCCAGCATCATTTCTGAATGTTTGGCTGTTTATTTCCTTGTATTTTCTTCTACAAGATCTATTGTGTTATATTCTCCTACATTCAATTCACATTTACACAAACTTCAGAGTGTTTCCTTTCAAATGATACCAATGGAACTTTAGACACACTTCTTCTTAATGCAACCGCTGTGTCAGATTTCAAAAAAACTTGCAACCACTGTGTCAGATTTCAAAAAAACTTTACGGAAAAAGCATAATCTGAGAACGGCGCTCAGAGCCCAAACCAGCCAGAGAAATATCCGCCATGTTGGGTAGTCAACATTAGTCATAAATAGCATTATAAACATTCACTTACCTTTGATGATTAGTTCCACAATAAATGCTTGTTTTGTTTGATAATGTCCATCATTTATGTCCATTTATGTCCAAATAGCTTCTTTTCTTGGGACGTTTGGTAAACAAATCCAGTCAGACGAAAAGTTCAAAAAGTTATATTACAGGTCGAAGAAACTTGTCAGACTAAGTACAGAATCAATCTTTAGGATGTTTTTATCATAAATGTTCAATAATGTTCCAACTGGAGAATTCCATTGTCTGTAGAAAAGCAATGGAACGAGAGATACCTCTCATGTGAAATGCGCGTGACTGAGAACGAGGCTGCTGCCAGACCCCTTAGTCAAACAGCTCTCATCCGGCTTCACATGAGAAGCCTGAAACAACGTTCTAAAGATGGTTGACATCTAGTGGAAGCCTTAGGAAGTGCAAAATAACCCATAGTCCGCACAAACATGTCAAACGATGTATAGAATCAATCTTTAGGATGTTTTTAACATAAATCTTCAATAAAGTTTCAACCGGAGAATTCCTTTGTCTGTAGAAATGCAATGGAAAACAAGCTAACTTTGTCATGAACGCGCATGGTCAGCTCGTGGGACTCAGGCAGACCTCTGACTCATTCCCCTCTCATTCAGCCCCACTTCACAGTAGAAGCATCAAACAAGGTTCTAGAGACTGTTGACATCTAGTGGAAGCCTTAGGAAGTGCAACATGACCAATATCCCACTGTGTATTCGATAAGGGTGAGTTCAAAAACTACAAACCTCAAATTTCCCACTTCCTGTTTGGATTTTCTCCCAGGTTTTGCCTGCCATATGAGTTCTGTTATACTCACAGACATCAATCATGCAGTTTTAGAAACGTCAGAGTGTTTTCTATCCAATACTAATAATAATATGCATATATTAGCATCTGGGACTGAGTAAGAGGCAGTTCACTCTGGGCACTCTATTCACTCTATTCATCCAACAATGAAAATGCTGCCCCCTATCCCAAGAAGTTCATATTATGGTGTCTATATTACAAAAAAAACTAAAAACCCTCTGCGTTTCCGTCAGGATGGAAAATACGGCCCTGTACAACGTGATGGTATGGAGTAGGCTACAGTACTGGGCTATTTAGCTAAAGAATCCCCGTGTCATGCTGGCACACCGGAGAACGAGGTTCAATTCCCAGACGGGGAGGAAGGAGTAGGCTGTCCTTGTAAATAAGAATTTGTTCTTAACTGACTTGCCTAGTTAAATAAAGGTTACACTAAGAACATAACATTTCTACACCATAATTGTATAATTGTAGTCTAACCAATACCCAAACGGAGAAAACAATCTAATTCATTTATCAAGACCAGTCCCCATGCTTGTCTCAGAGCAGCGAAACAGTGAAAAAAATTGTTGGAGGCTTTTGCTTCAAATCCTATTGGTTCTAATCCTATTGCTTCTAGCTTCAATATGCTCTTTAAATAAATAAGACCTACACCACTTTAAACAGCACATTACTCAACACTAGTGAGACTCATGTCAGTAAATTGAAAAATATGACCTGACTCTCCACCAATAATTACATATAGAGGATTCTAAATTAAACCCGAAAGCCGCCGCATTGGTCTCCCAGTGACGGACGGCATGTGTATCGAACCTGCATCAGAGAGGTGTTGGTGAAGGTATATTGTCCTGATAATAGCACATAATGGGCTATTAAAATACTGTACGTGGTGTCCAGGTCAGGATAACCAAACATTTCTTTATTAAAGACTATCAGAGAGAATGTTGGTACTTATTTATTTTGATCCAAAGCCATGGATGAGTGAGTCACTCAGCTATATGTAGGTGCCCGGCTATATGACTGTGCCATCAACTTGATAGGATATAACGATATTTTGGAGGTTATTTCGTTTTCCAAAAACGAAAGTGAGTGATTGTAATCTGAATAAAGGCCAAAATAATATTTATAAAGGCCAAAACATGTATTTCTGTTTTTAGAGGGAGAGAAACGCTGGGCCAGTTGTGCTCCGCCCTGTGGGACTCCCAATCACAGTCAGATGTGATACATAATAATACTTTTTGCTGTATTATTTGTTTGGTCTTTTCTGGTGGATTAAACTGAAATTTCAACCAATCACGGCCGGTTGTGATACAGCCAACCTAACTAAGAAATACATTTGAAGATAGAAGTCTCCCCCTATCCTCCTTCTAGGCAAGTCTATTGTCCAGCTTCTTGCTAATAGCCATAATGACGCTGTACGACATGACTGTGTGTGTTTTGAAAGTGTTTTCCAGTTAGCAACAATTTGTTTACCTTCATTAGACAACCTTGTTCCAATATTTCTGTCATTCATTGATATTTATTCCCATAGTAATTTGTTATAGATCCATAACTAAATAAACATCTGCATTTTGAAAGAGGATTTTTATCTTTATTAAAGAATGCATAAAGATGTTGATGAAGAAATACTGTACTGCTGTTTTGAGTTAGAAATGTAACACTTAAGCATGGAATACTTTGCAGGTAGGGGGATGTTCACACCTACAGTAGCCTGGATATAAATATAACGGCTTTCTTCCTGGGAAGGAGAGGACCAAAGCGCAGCGTGGTGAGTGTTCATCTTATTTAATAATGAATACAAACTGAACACTTCAAATACAAAATAACCAACGTGGCAAAACCGAAACAGTCCTATCTGGGGCAGAAAACACAAAGACAGGAAACAACAACCCACAACACAAAACAGGCTACCTAAATATGGTTCCCAATCAGAGACAATGACAAACACCTGCCTCTGATTGAGAACCATATGAGGCCAAACATAGAAATAGACAAACTAGACATACAAGATAGAATGCCCACCCAGCTCACGTCCTGACCAACACTAAAACAAGGAAAACACAAAAGAACTATGGTCAGAACGTGACAATAAACAGTCTATTGTCCTGCTAATTGGGCTACAAGTGTTTGAAAACCTGTTTTGAAATGCCACCAGCAGTCCATCACTACTGTAAATAAAAACATAGCATCTTGTTTGCATTCTTTATTTTAACCACGTCACAAATCATTTGTATCTACCTTTCCGATTGCTTTTAGTTTGGGATTTACAAATATGCGCTTTTCATATAGTTTTTCGTTAAATCCAGTTCGGATTTAAGTATAACGTTTGACTGAGGCCTTTAGTGAGAGGTCTACTGCTTTAATATTTAATAATATCCGCAAGAGAGTAATAGGATACGGCATGTGTCAAAATTGATTGATTGCTGACAGGTGTCAAAAACGATTGATTGCTGACCTTATGACCTGATGACATGTACTGAATATGTGCCCCCGCCCCGCCCCCCCCCCCCTGTTCGTGTGGTCATGTGTTAGAGGGTGTTTGAACTTTTGGGGCCCATGCCCCCCTCCACCCCCCCCCCAGTTTTATCTCCCTTATGGTTGTTATCTATGAAGCAGGAATGTCTGGGGCTATAGATAGCGCTGGGGCCTCAGCATTATAAATGTCCAGAACAAGCCATTTTTTAAGACCTGAATATTAAGCATCTAAAATATGTCTACAAGGGAATTCTCGGAGTGCTCTGTAGCTCATGTCACGAACCCAACGCCAAAAGCTTGGAGGATATTTTGGTAGAGGCTCCCGAATGTTTTAACGGATTTCTGTGTACAAGCGAGGGCCATATTTCGTACATATTCAACCCGGAGGAATCTACGGTTAAGATATTCACAGACAGCGTGTCCCAACCCTTTTATCGTGCAGAACCCGAGCCTTTTTCTCTAGCGCTAAGGATGCGAGAATGGCTTAAAATAAGGCTAGCTTTGTGTCAAATGGAACGTGCCCTGAGTGCTTCAAGGCTGCCAGGATATGCGTTGGAAGAACAAGTCTGTGGACGCCAGGATCTAATGGCCATGGGGTATACCCCGGACTACCCCCTACATCATGATGACGTGTACTGAATATGTGCCCCCGCCCCGTCCCCCCTGTTCGTGTGGTCATGTGTTAGAGGGTGTTTGAACTTTTGGGGCCCATGCCCCCCTCCACACCCCAGTTTTATCTCCCTTATGGTTGTTATCTATGAAGCAGAAATGTCTGGGGCTATAGATAGCGCTGGGGCCTCAGCATTATAAATGTCCAGAACAAGCCATTTTTAAGACCTGAATATGTGTGGGTGTGTGTGGGTGTGTGTGTGTGAGAAACAAGGAATGTGTGTGGGTGTGTGTGTGTGTTAGAAACAAGGTCCCTTGGGCATTGTGTCCATTTCAGGCTTTAAACAACAATTAAACAGCCATCTAAATAATGTTTCTCAGCCTAGTTTCCTATTGAGTTCTCTTTATATGTACAGGCACAGAGCTTCCAGATGGCTCCAGCCTAAGGATTTTCAGTGCATGTACACACGGGGAGATTAGAACCCCAAAGAAAAGATCCTAAAGGTACTTTCAGATTCAGGTTTATCATGACAGCCGCTTTATGAAAGGCATTTACTTATGGCTAAACAGCTTCTACACAGTTTATTAATTAATGCTGTGGGATGAAATTAGGTGTTTCTAGGAGGTCTTAAACAGATCTACAGTGAAACAAACATGGACACTTTACACACATTTTTATTGACTTTTAAAAAGACCACAGTAACATGACAGAATTTGTGCAAAGGCAACGAAATCTGCTAGGGGATATTAAATGTACAACAGTAGTATTCTGTAACAAGCAATACGTGTTAAACATAAGGGACATGCAATCATGACAGCTGCTTTATGAAAGGCCTTTACTTATGGCTAAACAGCTTCTACACAGCTTATTAATTAATGCTGGGGGATGAAATTAGGTGTTTCTAGGAGGGCTTAAACAAATATACAGTGAAACAAACATGGCCACTTTACACACATTTTTATTGACTTTTAAAAAGACCACAGTAACATGACAGAATTTGTGCAAAGGCAACGAAATCTGCTAGGGGATATTAAATGTACAACAGTAGTATTCTGTAACAAGCAATACGTGTTAAACATAAGGGACATGCAATCATGACAGCTGCTTTATGAAAGGCCTTTAACTATGGCTAAACAGTTTTCTACACATCTTATTCATTAATGATGTGGGCATACCCAGGATTTACAGGCAGGACGTTTGATCTACACAGGGAGGGAAAACTTACGGAGTTATGATGGAGCGGGCAAGCGTCTTTGAGTTGGTGAATTCGAAACGAATAATGGTCTTGTAGCTCCCTTCAGTAACCACGAGCACAACCGTTCCATGATTTTAACTGGCGGCTTTATTCTGTAGTTTCAGTGAGAATTATCCCCTTCAGTGAGAACTATAAAGTAAATTAAAAATACAGTTAAGCACACTCTTACAACATTATCTTAGGAGTGACTTATTAGCTTGGTATAACTCTGAAGTGCTTACATACATAACAGTTTAACCGGCGTTATAACGGATTCAGATTAAACACATGAATAAAGGAAAAGATAACTCATTGGCTGCTTATTACAGAAGGGAGGAAATCAAACTTCACACTTATTATTCCGGGCATGAATTCACACTTCATCCTAACATACACTCTTCAACCTTTATGAACTACACCCGCGATGACATGAAAACTTAGCTAACGCAGCGCAGGATTGCCTTCCCTACAAAAGTGTGTTGCTACAATAAGGATCCCCAGTTACAACAGTATTAGCTACGTAGTCCCGCTTGTATTATCATTTTCCCCGCACAGCGGACACATCATTTGGAATTATAACATGTGTTAAAATGTAGGTACTAAATATTTTGAATGAAATCACTGGTTTTAAAAATGTATCTCACGCTTTAACGATAGGGGAAGAGGTCATTTCATATTTCGTTTTAGGGGGGGTTATTAACTTTATGGAAAACAATATTCACACAAACAACACCGCTTAGAGCAGCTTGGAGATTATTAGCCATGTAAGCGGGGAGCAAAAGAGCGGATTTAACCAACTCTGTACAAACCCCGACACGGGGTATGATAACTCTGACGCGTACGTCTAATGATTATTGTAGATGTTTACAACTGAGGGAGTTGACAGTAGGTCAATGAGATGTATAAAGGCAAATTGACATAACGGACCTCAAAGACCAACAGTCTACTTAATAATATAGAATGCAGGGGTGTGTAATGAACATGTAACCATTATAAAACTAAAACAAACAAAAAAAATGTCTCGAAACACACACATAGTTAGGGACAGAACGTGGAGCATATACTTTAACACTGTTACCACAGCTTTAGCGCAAACCCACAGCCCCGAATATTTAGCTGCCAGGACAGATTAAAAAAGAGATGTGAATAAGGGAATCCCTCCTAATAGATATTTCTGAAGGCTACTGGACATAGGTGATTGGGAAGCGACTGTTAGACGTAGATTCTCAGAAGCAATTTATAGTCTTTCCTACAATGGTATGTTATAAAGTTTGTAATAATGTACAACTGTAGGTCTCCAATGTTTTTACATAAAAACACTAATGATGCATGTTTAAATAGTAGTACAATTTGGTAATTAATTCGAACATGTCTTTAAAAAGTTAGTACTATATATTTTGGGTCTTAAATCAATGGTTTTAAAACAGTATCTCACCCTTTAACGAAGGGAAAATGTCCTTTCCAGCCATCAACCACGTCTGTCACGAAGAAAACAATACAGAAAATCAGGGTGCGTGCGTGCGTGAGTGTGCGGTACAACTGTAGGCCTCCAATGTTTTTACATAAAATACTAATGATTCTTGTTTAAATAGTAGTACAATTTGGTCATTAATTCTAACACGTCTTTAAAACGTATGTACTAAATATTTTGGAATTAAATCACTGGTTTAAAAAATGTATCTCACCCTTTAACGATAGGAAAATGTCCTTTCCCGACATCACCCCGGTCTGTCACGAAGAAAAAGACACGGAAAATCAGGGTGCGTGCATGAGTGTGCGCGTGACGGAGCAGCAGGACTGTGTGTGTGTGTTTCAAAAGGGGCCCAAGCATGTAGCCCCATTCTATCTGTAGAGAATCGTTTGAAACCAAGGTGTGCACTATCATGCATAAGGCATGTCGAGATATCAGCCGACCACCCGGGGTTAAACATAGATATCTCTAATCTGCAGCCGGGGCCCCCCACCCCGTTTGCAGACAGATTGTCTCGACATCCCCTCCTGTTGTTTGAATTCACAGCCTGTGTTCTCTAAACCAAATATCCTGTATGCAACACCTTGTATATCTCCCGAAACTCATTCCGGACTTTCGATAGTTAGGAACAGAACGTGGAGCATATACTTTAACACTATGTTACCACAGCTTTAGCGCAAACACACAGGCCCGAATATTTAGCTGCCAGGACAGATTAAAAAAGAGATGTGAATAAGTGAATCCCGCCTAATAGATATTTCTGAAGGCTACTGGACATAGGTGATTGGGAAGCGACTGTACCCGAGTTATTTGTGTTTTAAACAGGGGGGGACAACGTTTTATTTTTATTTTTTATTATTATTTTTTAGGTATGATGGACAACGGACACAACGGGTGCCTTGGATGCATTAGGGACTCTGAACGACATCGGAGGAACCGATGAAACAGACAGTATTAGGTATTTTTGTATGAAAGGTCTACGAACGTTGGAACATCTACACCTATTGAAGATGCAAAAAGGGGTTTTCAGAAATACATTTGGTTTGCAGATATGTATTATTATAAAAATAATATAACATTATCATAATCTAAAACACTTTAAAGGAGCTCTAATTCAAACATGCAAGGATATATATATATATATATGATACGATTACCCACTTTAAAACTGTTGCTGCAAAATCACTTCTCAACGTGTGTACATTTCAAGCTTTCAACAACAATAAACCAACCAGCTCAATAATGTTTCTCAGACTTACACACTGTTGAGTTTTCCTAGTTAGTAAAGAAACAACCACTAAGCCAAAACACAAAAAAGTTGTAATATAATATGTATACAAGTCATTCTATACGGAAAACAGGTACATTTTGATTGATCAAGAATTCCCAATAGGTTTGTGTCACGCCCGGACCATAGTTTGCTATGTATGTTTATAGGTTTTGTTTGGTATGGGTGTGATCTGAGTATGCATTCTATGCTGTATGTCTAGTTTGTCTTTTTCTGTGTCTGGCCTGATATGGTTTTCAATCAGAGGCCGGTGTTAGTCGTTGTCTCTGATTGGGAACCATATTTAGGTAGCCTTTGTTGTCATTGTTGGGTGATTGTCTATGTTAGGTGCTTGTGTCAGCACATTTGGTATATAGCGTCACGGTCGTTCATTTAGTGGCTTGCAACCCTATTACGACAGAATATAATGCACAGTCATATGTAAAACCATAAAACTCTGACAAGAAAACAATGAAAACCTTAACACGACTACACGCATTGCCATTATTTTAGTTAACAGCCACCCATGGTTGAATTTGGTACTTTTTCTTTGTACATGCGCCAAGCCTCCAAGGGGGGTGACAACCGTATTCCTAATGAGAAATATAGGCTAATAAAACAAATGTCTGCATAATGAAAGACATGAAAACTGTATCCAACAACGTATTTTGAGCTGTTTTAAACGGGGATATTGTCAGTAAGGTCACTGAGACTAACAATAGACAATAGTTATTGTGGGAGGTTTAGGGTTAAAATATAGGGGAACGATCAGGAATGTTAGAGATTTGGTCACTGGGGCGATTTTGAAAGAGGGAGATTAGAACCACAAAGTAATAGGGTGGTAAGAGATCCTAAAGGTAATTTCATATTTCGGTTTAGGTGTTATTAACTTTATGGAAAACAATATTCCCACTATGTGGATTATAAACATGTACATAGAGAGCCAACACATCAAGATATAACAGGGATGAGTGGGGATTCATAGTACAACAAGAGGCTTCTGTAACCTGCAATACGTGTTAAATATGTTTTACATACATCCATGACTGAATGGTTTCACAAACTACCTTTAAAGGTTTTGTAAGAAAGTTGTAACATTCCTTGTTTCTCACACACACCCACACACACCCACACACACACACATATTCATGTCTTAAAAATGGCTTGTTCTGGACATTTATAACACGAACAGGGGGGACGGGGCGGGGGCACATATTCAGTACACGTCATCATGACGTAGGGGGTAGTCCGGGGTATACCCCATGGCCATTAGATCCTGGCGTCCACAGACTTGTTCTTCCAACGCATATCCTGGCAGCCTTGAAGCACTCAGGGCACGTTCCATTTGACACAAAGCTAGCCTTATTTTAAGCCATTCTCGCATCCTTAGCGCTAGAGAAAAAGGCTCGGGTTCTGCACGATAAAAGGGTTGGGACACGCTGTCTGTGAATATCTTAACCGTAGATTCCTCCGGGTTGAATATGTACGAAATATGGCCCTCGCTTGTACACAGAAATCCGTTAAAACATTCGGGAGCCTCTACCAAAATATACTCCAAGCTTTTGGCGTTGGGTTCGTGACATGAGCTACAGAGCACTCCGAGAATTCCCCTTGTAGACATATTTTAGATGCTTAATATTCAGGTCTTAAAAAATGGCTTGTTCTGGACATTTATAATGCTGAGGCCCCAGCGCTATCTATAGCCCCAGACATTCCTGCTTCATAGATAACAACCATAAGGGAGATAAAACTGGGGGTGGAGGGGGCATGGGCCCCAAAAGTTCAAACACCCTCTAACACATGACCACACGAACAGGGGGGCGGGGCGGGGGCACATATTCAGTACATGTCATCAGGTCATAAGGTCAGCAATCAATCGTTTTTGACACCTGTCAGCAATCAATCAATTTTGACACATGCCGTATCCTATTACTCTCTTGC
>NC_088410.1:5685601-5745992 GCF_034236695.1 Oncorhynchus nerka | reverse complement strand
TCAGCATTACACAGTAAGGTCTACTACACCTGTTGTATTCATCATTACACAGTAAGGTCTACTACACCTGTTGTATTCATCATTACACAGTAAGGTCTACTACACCTGTTGTATTCAGCATTTCACAGTAAGGTCTACTACACCTGTTGTATTCAGCATTACACAGTAAGGTCTACTACACCTGTTGTATTCATCATTACACAGTAAGGTCTACTACACCTGTTGTATTCATCATTACACAGTAAGGTCTACTACACCTGTTGTATTCAGCATTACACAGTAAGGTCTACTTGTTGTATTCAGCATTACACAGTAAGGTCTACTACACCTGTTGTATTCATCATTACACAGTAAGGTCTACTACACCTGTTGTATTCATCATTACACAGTAAGGTCTACTACACCTGTTGTATTCATCATTACACAGTAAGGTCTACTACACCTGTTGTATTCATCATTACACAGTAAGGTCTACTACACCTGTTGTATTCATCATTACACAGTAAGGTCTACTACACCTGTTGTATTCATCATTACACAGTGAGGTCTACTACACCTGTTGTATTCATCATTACACAGTAAGGGTCTACTGTTGTACACATTACACAGTAAGGTGTTGTATTCATCATTACACAGTAAGGTCTACTACACCTGTTGTATTCATCATTACACTACTACACCTGTTATTCATCATTACACAGTAAGGTCTACTACACCTGTTGTATTCATCATTACACAGTAAGGTCTACTACACCTGTTGTATTCATCATTACACAGTAAGGTCTACTACACCTGTTGTATTCATTACACAGTTCTACTACACCTGTTGTATTCATCATTACACAGTAAGGTCTACTACACCTGTTGTATTCATCATTACACAGTAAGGTCTACTACACCTGTTGTATTCATCATTACACAGTAAGGTCTACTACACCTGTTGTATTCATCATTACACAGTAAGGTCTACTACACCTGTTGTATTCATCATTACACAGTAAGGTCTACTACACCTGTTGTATTCATCATTACACAGTAAGGTCTACTACACCTGTTGTATTCATCATTACACAGTAAGGTCTACTACACCTGTTGTATTCATTATTACACAGTAAGGTCTACTACACCTGTTGTATTCATCATTACACAGTAAGGTCTACTACACCTGCTGTATTCATGTGACAAATAACAATTTATTTGAACTAAATATGGAGTATGTCTGTTTCAATGTCACGTCTTTGATTAAATTATATTTTTCAAACTCAGGCTGTGTGTGTGTGTGTGTGTGTGTGTGTGTGTTTTTATCTCCTTCATTCCTTGATCATTCCTTGTGGTCCTGTTGATCAGTTGGTAGAGTATGGTGCTTATAAAACCAGAGTAGTGGGTTTGATTCCTGTGACCACCAATATGTAAGTGTTTGCACATGACTGTAAATCCCTTTGGATAAAAGTGTCTGCTAAATGGCAGATATATACACTGATTATACCAAACATTTGGAACACCTTCCTAATATGGAGTTGGACTCTCCCTTTCTCCTCAGAACAGCCTCACCTGTCGGGGCATGGACTCTACAAGGTGTCGAAAGCGTTCCACAGGATGCTGGCCCATGTTGGCTGGATGTCCTTTGGGTGCAGTGAGGCTCCTCAAAGGAGGAAGGGGAGAAACGTCGTCCTCAGTTGTTTTACTAAAAATAAAAATTGTAAAACATTTCAAAAGTTATCCTTTTTAGATAAAACTATACTAAATATAATCATGTAACCAATTAATAGATTAAAACATACTATTTTGCATTCTCCTCTGGGTACATTGACTTCAATACAAAACCTAGGAGGTTTATGGTTCTCAAGGCTTCCATAGACTTACACAGTTATTATGACAACTTCCGGAGGATGTCCTCCAACCTATCAGGGCTCTTGCAGCATGAACTGACATGTTGTCCAACCAAAGAAAGGATCAGCGAATACATTTAGTACTGAAAACATGAGCTACAGCTACAGCTAGCACTGCAGTGCATAACATGTGGTGAGTAGTTGACTCAAAGAGAGAAAAAGACAATAGTTGAACCGTTTTGAACAAATTAATTTATTCCAAAATGAAGGAGAAGCGAGAGAGATATTTCGTCATTTATTTTCCACTTTCAGTTGCACTTACTTAGCTAGCAAATGCAGCTATCTAGTTTAGCCTACTCAAACACTTGACTCAAACAGAGGGATGCTATGTTAGCTAGGTGACTATGACTATCCAACACAACACTAGAACTCTTCCAAGTCAAGGTAAGCTTTTCGTTTGACTAATTTATTGCCACTGGGACCCGCCAAGGTAAGTGCTAAACTGCTTACTGACTGTACACTGTAACGTTACTGCATAATTGTAGCAGGTTTACTAACTCGTTAGTTCTATTAGCTCTGTTGACTATGATGTTATTTTAGCTAATATGGTGACAACAATGTAAGCTGTGTGTTTCAGTTATGAAATGGTTTGGCTTGGAAAGGTTTTCTCCTGGTGACATACAGCTGATGTGTTGTGCATTGAAGTACAGAAACAAAGGGAGAAGGTGATAAGAGGAGAGCACATAGATGCAAGAAGGAATACAACGTGTCTGTAATGAAAGTGAACTGTGTTTATGCATGATCAGGGGTGTATTCATTCCGCCGATTCCATTGACAAACATTTCTTAAATGGAACAAAACCAGGATAAACATACCTGAATTTGTCCAATCGAATCTGTATTTCAGCTAGATACAGGCGACAGTGTGCAAGGCGATATTGAATGTGTCACTGTTTGTCACCTCAAAATTTTCTCTCGACCTGCGTGGAACCCACATTCTAAACTTTCATTCATTTGCTACCTCATGATGGGTATAGGGGAAATGTTAGTATTATGAAGTATCGCTGTTACATGAATGGAATATGAATGACAGTCATCCAATATGCTGTAATAGAAATAAGGCCATGCTCATGAAAATACAAATCGTCCTGCCTCATCTTAAACGGCACGGACCGCCACTGTTTGGGTGGTGGGCCATTCTTGGGAAACTGTTGAGCTGAAAAACCCAGCAGCATTGCAGTTCTTGACACAAACCGAGGCGCCTGGCACCTACTACCATACCCCCGTCAAGTAACTTAAATATTTTATCTTCCCCATTCTGAATGGCACACATGCACAGTCCATGTCTCATGTCTCACGGCTTAAAATTCCTTTTAACCTGACTCCCCCTTCACCTACACTGACTGAAGTGGATTTAACTTGTGGCATCAATAAGGATCATAGCTTTAGCCTGGATTCACCTGGTCAGTCTATGTCATGGAAGGAGCAGGTGTTCTTAATGTTTTGTCTACCCAGTGTAAAGCACTACAGATAATCAAGTGCTATTTGCATGTGATGCATTTGTTCTGTTGTTTACAGGACGATTTGTATCTTATAGAGGGAATAGTATGGTCTTTAAGGGAATAGTATGGTCACATCAAGATTAAACCTTATGTAAAAAAAAACAAATATTAACACACTACCTATTCATAGATGTATTTATTCATCATCCACATATTCATATTAAGATCTACGTCTGTGTACAGGACAGTATTATTTGTAAGAGAAAATATATCAGCTTATTGTTAAATTATTATGACATTCTTTCCAATACAAAAGTGTAGTAACTATTTTCCAAACTGCGTTACCCACTCCAGTCAGCAGATGGCGATCTGCGTCTTTCAGGTGATGCTTCATGCGTGACGTATAATGGACTGGACGGGACGCTTCTTCAGGAACAACAACACGGCTTCTCTTTCAACCACCTCGGTAGCCTGCTAGACAACATAAAAACCGATAGATTGACGCTTTACACCGTGTTTGTGTACATTACCTAATCTCAGTGTTTTGAACGCATTTCTGTTGACTTATCATCTGATGACCTTTAACCTAATGTTCTTGTTAAATTTGAAAACGTGTTAAAGATTGATACTGAGGTTAGCACTAGGCTAGTCGCTAATGCTAACTAACTAGCTAACATCCCTGATCATGAGTTCACTAAACTACTCCTCCCCTGCTAAAGAAGAGGTGGTCTGCTGGACGGAAAAAGAAGCTCTGGGACTGAACATTGTCGTGGAAGATGAGGGTGTTACAGTGAAAGCAGAGGAGGCTGTTGCAGTGAAAGAAGAGGAGGCTGTTACAGTGAAAGAAGAGGAGGCTGTTACAGTGAAAGAAGAGGAGGCTGTTACAGTGAAAGAAGAGGAGGCTGTTATAATGAAAGAAGAGGAGGCTTTTATAGTGAAAGAAGAGGAGGCTTTTATAGTGAAAGAAGAGGAGGCTGTTACAGTGAAAGAAGAGGAGGCTGTTATAGTGAAAGAAGAAGAGGAGGCTGTTATAGTGAAAGAAGAAGAGGAGGCTGTTATAGTGAAAGAAGAGAAAGCATCCTCTTCCTCTCTAAAAGGTTCTATCTCAATAAAGGTGAAGGACGAAGACGTTTTGAGAGTGAAAGAGGAGACAGAATATCAGATTAACACCAGTGAGTACTGTCTTAAAGAGGCTTTTATAGTGAAAGAAGAGGAGGCTGTTACAGTGAAAGAAGAGGAGGCTGTTATAGTGAAAGAAGAAGAGGAGGCTGTTATAGTGAAAGAAGAAGAGGAGGCTGTTATAGTGAAAGAAGAGGAGGCTGTTATAGTGAAAGAAGAGAAAGCATCCTCTTCCTCTCTAAAAGGTTCTATCTCAATAAAGGTGAAGGACGAAGACGTTTTGAGAGTGAAAGAGGAGACAGAATATCAGATTAACACCAGTGAGTACTGTCTTAAACAGGGGCACAAACTATGCCGTTGTTGAACTAATGTGTGGTTTTTAAGGGGCATTCTACTGAAGTTCTACACTTGAATAAGTTTCGTACTCTATAAATTGTTAAATGTAAAATCTGCATTTGGTACATATATTTTGGGGACTTTTAAATTAGATGTATTGAATTCTACATGTGGTCTACATTAAAGTGCACCTCGTCTAATATAACAGTCTTTTAAAATTCAATATTGGTGCATATTTTCTACTTAAAAGATCAATGGGACGCAAAAGCCAACCAATTTGTGGAACGAGCCTTTTACATTTGCATCACAAACAATATTTTCGGAAATCATGATGAAAGTGGCCATTTTAGGCCCTATTTAGACATATTAATGTCTCTTGTAAGACTCTGATTGCAATAGAAGATCATAAGTTTACCATCTGTTTGATGTTCTCGTCCACACAGGAGAGAGACATGACTCTGGTGGATCCTCTGGGAAGCCTCAACAACATCCTGATGCTGACGAGGCAGAGAAGAGTCTCTCCAGATCAGAACACCAGATGGTACAGCTTGGTCTGGTCTAGCATACAGCTTGGTCTGGTCTAGCATACAGCTTGCTCTCTCTGGGTCTGGGCTGGATTTCTGTAAAACACTTCATGACAACAGTGACATCAGCATCCATAATGATATGTGTCTGTGTCCCCTCTTTATGGTTACCAGGACAACGCTAGCCCTTCCACCCTCCCGGAGTCCATGTGTCGTGCCTCTCCTGGTAGCACCTTACTGTTGGGTATGAAGAGGTTGTCTGTGCTGCTGGTGGACTGCAGGAAAACAACGGGGCTTAGTGGAACTGTGGGAGGAGGAGAAGAGAAGAAAGGATCAGCTTTAACTCATCAAAGTAAGTGCTGTAGTTTGAACAAATACAATAGATCTGCCCACTGGTATCTGTTACCAGGACAACCAGCAGAGTTCTGTTAGTTGACAGGAAGATAGACTGGTATCTGTTACCAGGACAACCAGCAGAGTTCTGTTATTTTTATTTTTTTTATTTTACTAGGCAAGTCAGTTAAGAACAAATTCTTATTTATTTTTATTTTTTTGTGTGTTTTTTGTTGTTGAATTTTACCCCTTTTTCTCCCCAATTTCGTGGTATCCCATTGTTGTAGTAGCTACTATCTTGTCTCATCGCTACAACTCCCGTACGGGCTCGGGAGAGACGAAGGTTGAAAGTCATGCGTCCTCCGATACACAACCCAACCAAGCCGCACTGCTTCTTTACACAGCGCACATCCAACCCGGAAGCCAGCCGCACCAATGTGTCGGAGGAAACACCGTGCACCTGGCCACCTTGGATAGCGTACACTGCGCCCAGCCCGCCACAGGAGTCGCTGGTGCGCGATGAGACAAGGACACCCCTACCGAACAAGCCCTCCCTAACCCGGGCGACGCTAGGCCAATTGTGCGTCGCCCCACAGACCTCCCGGTCGCGGCCGGTTACGACAGAGCCTGGGCGAACCCAGGGACTCTGATGGCACAGCTGGTGCTGCAGTACAGCGCCCTTAACCACTGCACCACCCGGGAGGCCCTCAAATTCTTATTTTCAATGACGGCCTAGGAACAGTGGGTTAACTGCCTGTTCAGGGGCAGAACGACAGATTTATACCTTGTCAGCTCGGGGATTTGAACTTGCAACCTTTCGGTTACTAGTCCAACGCCCTAACCACTAGGCTACCCTGTTAGTTGACAGGAAGATAGACTGGTGGATATGGATGTTATGAATATCATAACACTGAAAAAGGATTCTGCCAATGAAAAGAGAGAAACCAATAGACCATATAAAACCTTGATTAAAGTTAGCTCTAGACGGAAAGTTTCAAGTGAAAGAAGGTGCAAATTTTACAAAGCTTGTCCTAACAACATTATGTAAGAGTAAGACTTCAGATGACATTGAAGGACTCCAAAGACCAGACCATTAGCAAGGCTGCACCTCCCCTACAAACTGGACGGAAATGGACATCATCCAAGGCTGTGCAGCAAGCAACATCAGCCCTGAGACACCAAGACATTGTGGGGAATATCCAGCATGGAAGAGGAGGCTTTGGCCTGGCAGCAAGCAAACCAACGTTCCATAAGGCAACAACATCTGAACGCAGGAAGCTGGTGGTCGAGGAGGTGCGCAGACAGGAGGAGACTGCAAGAAGTGCAAAGGCTGTCTCTCTTGCTAAACAAGGGCAATGGACGCGGTGGGAAGGCCTGGAGAGGAGAAAGATCAACTGGAGTGAGCTTTGGCAAATGGAGGCAAGCAACATCAGCTTCATCATAAGAGCTGTTTATGATGTGCTTCCATCACCAAAAATCTACATCAATGGTATGGCGAGGACTCGACCTGCCCCCTCTGCCCAGCTCCAGCGACTCTCAGGCATATAATGACAGGTTGCAAGACCAGCCTCTCACAAGGCCGCTACACCTGGAGGCACAATCAGGTCCTCAAGAGCCTGGCTGCAGCACTTGAGACCAAGAGGAGTGCAACCAATTCATTACCTCCAAAAACAAGCAATCCCGTCAAAACAACAACATTCATCCGGGAGGGACAGAAAAGGCCCAAGTATCCTCCTACGAAGCCAGAAACTGGACACCTAGCCATGGCCCGGGACTGGAAGATGCTTGTCGATATTGGCCAGCAACTAATTTTTCCATCTGAGATTGCTTCTACCAACCTTAGGCCAGACATGGTACTCTGGTCCCCTTCACGAAAGGCTGTGTACATCATAGAGCTCACAGTCCCGTGGGAGAACTCTGTTGAAGAGGCCTACGAGCGTAAGAAACTGCGTGACACAGAGTT
Organism: Oncorhynchus nerka; assembly: GCF_034236695.1. Taxonomy (NCBI): domain Eukaryota; kingdom Metazoa; phylum Chordata; class Actinopteri; order Salmoniformes; family Salmonidae; genus Oncorhynchus; species Oncorhynchus nerka. Next base: position 5,738,387 of record NC_088410.1, on the reverse strand, counting down.
GGCAGCAGACGCAACTCGGCGTGGCTGGAATGCAAAAGTCTGGCCAGTTGAAGTGGGATGCAGAGGATTCGTGGCTTCTTCCACCATCAGGTTGCTGAAAGAACTTGGAATCCATGGACAGGCTCTGCGGCAGACCGTCAGAGCAGTTTCTCAAGCAGCTGAAAGAGGCAGCCAGTGGATCTGGATCAAATGGAAGGACCCTTGCTGGGCTATAACTTCATGACCCCCCACCCCCACCTGAGAACCCAATTCAGATCCCTCCAACTTGAGGAGGGCATATGAGGTATGCGGTCAGCTGTAGGGCTGGCTCAGGGAAGAGGACGCCCTGCCTTGCATAGTCCCGTGGGACATCTTAATTGGGCATGGGACACAAGCTAAGGCTTGATCACCCTTTAGCTGGCCACCTTTGATGAGGGTGTTTAGTGATTAAAGGCCGAAACACCCACTGATTCGAAGGCACACTACTGAGGATGTGTCCCAAAATTGACATCTTAACCCAGTCTAAGAAATAAACCTCCCATGCCACTCTGTCAACATCACGGCAAATCTCATGTGAGTGCATTCCATCTATTGGCACAATGGACAGTTTTTAACATCTCGTCCCGTGTTTTATGATTCTGGATGTTACATTGCCTGTCCCAGTCAACCCCCATCTTTACAAGACTTTTGAAGCGGCAGACAAAACTCCAGACACTTCAATGTGTTCTGCATTGCTTCATTAACGTCTGATCTACAGAACGTGTTAAACATGCAAATGTACAGTTGTAGTCGGACGTTTACATACACCTTAGCCAAATACATTTATACTCAGTTTCACAATTCCTGACATTTAATCATAGTAACATTTCCCTGTTTTAGGTTAGTTCACCATTTTATTTTTAAGAATGTGAAATGTCAGAATAATAGTAGAGAGATTTATTTCAGCTTTTATTTCTTTCATCACATTCCCAGTGGGTCAGAAGTTTACATACACTCAATTTGTATTTGGTAGCATTGCCTTTAAATGATTTAACTTGGGTCAAACGTTTCATCTCTAGGAGACAGAACGCGTCTCCTTCCTGAGCAGTATGAAGGCTGCGTGGTGCCATGGTGTTTATACTTGTGTACTATTGTTTGTACAGATAAACGTGGTACCTTCAGGCGTTTGGAAATTGCTCCCAATGATGAACCAGACTTGTAGAGGTCTACATGTTTTTTTCTGATGTCTTGGCTGATTTCTTTTGATTTTCCCATGATGTCAAGCAAAGAGGCACTGAGTTTGAAGGTAGGCCTTTGAAATACATCCACAGGTACACCTCCAGTTGGCTCAATTGATGTCAATTAACTTTATTGACATCGTGTGTTGCTAACAATTTAGTTTCCTCCACTGTCCCCATACTGTGCTCAAACTAGTGATCCTCTGCTTCTCATCACATGTGACCTCTCTCCTTGACAATGAACCGATGGAGCGATACAAAAGGTACCAGTTGGACAGCTCCATCTGTGACGTTTCAAGCTGTGGAGTGAGTTTAAAAGGTACCAGTTGGACAGCTCCATCTGTGACGTTTCAAGCTGTGGAGTGAGTTTACGGCACGTTCTCACCTCCGTTACACATGTTCAGGTTGACTTTCCCACGGAATCGACCATATACACTACCAGTCAACAGTTAGGACACAACTACTCATTCAAGGGTTTTTCTTTATTTCTACTATTTTCTACATTGTGGAATAATAGTGAAGATATCAAATCTATGAAATAACACTTATGGAATCATAGAGTAACCTAAAAAGTGTTCAACATTAGGCCACACCTGTCAGGTAAATGGATTATCTTTGCAAAGGAGAAATTTTAACTAACAGGGATATAAACACATTTTGCACCGAATTTGAGAGAAATAAGCTTTAGTGCGTATGGAAGAATTCTGGGATATTTCAGCTCATGAAACATGGGACCAACACTTTACATATTTATATTTTTGTAACATCTACCCCAAATATTTCACATTCTTTTTTTACTTTACCCAAAATATCATGAAATTAATGATAGTCAAAATATGTGAACGTCTAAATTAGAAATTGGGCCATTTAAACAGCATGTGTCGAACCCTTTCAACAACGGGGAGATGTTACTGATGTACTTTGTGTCTTCGACGTAAAAACAAGTTTTGGACTTCCACTTTAAATGACGTTCCATAAGGCAACAACATCTGAACGCAGGAAGCTGGTGGTCGAGCTTTAAGGAAGTGTGTAGGTCACATTCTGTATCATACAGCTATGAAGGTTATATATTTAGAACCACCTGCTTGATAGGAATCCAGCGATGTCTGTGTCTTGAGTGTCATAGGACTGTCTAGTGTTTTGTGTTTTGACTAGTAAAACAGAAATACAAATAAGTCTTGTAAACAGTAATTACCAGGATGCTCTACAACATTTTTTTTTAAATCACACAAAAATGGTTTTAAATGATGAAATGTTTGAAAGCTGGCCTCAGGTTATTGAGGGATCTGATTTGGTTTAAAGTTCATAGCAAGGCAGTTTTATCATGTGGAGATTTCATTCTGCTCTGTCTTTAAATAAACTCTGTCTTTGGCAGGAGGAAAACCAAACTTGGACAAACCAAAGACGTCCAAACCAGCAAGTCAACACCTCTGCTCCCAGATTGGAAAGAGTTTTACCAAGTCAGGAAGCCTGAAAATACATGAGGGAATACACACAGGGGAGAAGCCCTTCCTTTGCTCCCAGTGTGGGAAGAGTTTTAAGCGGTTAGACACCCTTAAAGCTCATGAGCGTATACACACAGGGGAGAAGCCTTACAAATGCTCAGACTGTGGGATGGCATTTTACTCATCACACTCACTTAAAAGTCACGCGAGAATTCACACAGGGGAGAAGACTTTCCATTGCTCCCAGTGTGAGAAGAGTTTTAAGCGGTTAGACACCCTCAAAGCTCATGAGCGTATACACACAGGGGAGAAGCCTTTCCATTGCTCCCAATGTGAGAATAGTTTTAAGCGGTTAGACACCCTCAAAGCTCATGAGCGTATACACACAGTGGAGAAGCCTTTCCATTGCTCCCAATGTGGGAAAAGTTTTAAGCGGTTACTCACCCTCAAAGCTCATGAGCGTATACACACAGGGGAGAAGCCTTTCCATTGCTCCCAGTGTGGGAAGAGTTTTAAGCGGTTAGACACCCTCAAAGCTCATGAGCGTATACACACAGGGGAGAAGCCTTTCCATTGCTCCCAATGTGAGAATAGTTTTAAGCACACAAAGGGATACACACAGGGGAGAAGCCTTACAAATGCTCAGACTGTGGGAAGATATATTACTCATCACACTCACTTAAAAGTCATATGAGAATTCACACAGGGGAGAAGCCTTACCTCTGCTCCCTATGTGGAAAGAGTTTTAGTCACTTTGGAAACATGAAAGCTCATGAGCGAATACACACAGGGGAGAAGCCTTACCACTGCTCCCAGTGTGGAAAGCGTTTTAACTATTCAGGAAACCTACAAGAGCACATGAGACTGCACACAGGGGAGAAGCCTTACAAATGCTCAGACTGTGGGAAGACCTATTACTCTTCACAGTCACTTAAAATTCATGTGAGAATCCACACAGGGGAGAAGCCTTACCACTGCTCCCATTGTGGAAATAGTTTTAGTCACTTAGGAACCCTGAAAGTTCACCAGCGACTACACACAGGGGAGAAGCCTTACCACTGCTCCCAGTGTGGAAAGAGTTTTGGCCAAGTAGGAACCCTGAAAGCTCACGAGCGAATACACACTGGAGAGAAGCCTTACCACTGCTCCCAGTGTGGAAAGCGTTTTAACCATTCGGGAAAGCTGAAAAAGCACGTGAGAATTCACACAGGAGAGAATAATTACTTCTCCTTGACTTCTTAAAATGCATCAGAGAACATACACAGTGCTCCCAGTGTCTTTAATTGTTGACTGAGAAGGTGTTTTCTTGTTTATACCATATGAATTTAAATTGTACAATGTATACTCAAAAATATATTTGTGTGTTTTTATTAGAAAACATGAATTGAATATGGAGTACAGTGGTTCGTCCTTTAAAAGTTGCAGCGTACTGCAGCACAGCTTGCATGTTGCCACAGAATTCTATGGCATGTTATTTACGTGTCAACCACTGTCACCAATAATGCTAGTAAGTGACCACCATAGGGCATCTTTGAGAAGCATTTGATTGCCTTCAATAATGGCTGTACTAGAGAATTTAAAACTTGTTTTTGTAAGAACAATGTAAATGGGACTGATATCAAGAAATGTTTCTTTATTAATTTGATTAACCTGTTTAGGACTGGGGTTCCGCCCACCAGAAAGAGACTGCTATGGCATCAGCAGCACAATATTGTGTAGAGGACTGAGGGTGTGTTAGGGGGGGGGTGTTAGAATAGAATTTTAGAATTTTGTATATCGTTATTTGCATCGAAATGTATCACTGTACCAATTTGACCAATAGGGTACATTTGGGCAACTTGTATGGGACACCTGGGTGACTTCATGCTCAATGTCATGTAGCACAAATACTGTTGCCCTCTTATGTTCTTCTTTGAAATTATCCCCAGCATCATATCTGAATGTTTGGCTGTTTATTTCCTTGTATTTTCTTCTACAAGATCTATTGTGTTATATTCTCCTACATTCAATTCACATTTACACAAACTTCAGAGTGTTTCCTTTCAAATGATACCAATGGAACTTTAGACACACTTCTTCTTAATGCAACCGCTGTGTCAGATTTAAAAAAAACTTGCAACCACTGTGTCAGATTTCAAAAAAACTTTACGGAAAAAGCATAATCTGAGAACGGCGCTCAGAGCCCAAACCAGCCAGAGAAATATCCGCCATGTTGGGTAGTCAACATTAGTCATAAATAGCATTATAAACATTCACTTACCTTTGATGATTAGTTCCACAATAAATGCTTGTTTTGTTTGATAATGTCCATCATTTATGTCCATTTATGTCCAAATAGCTTCTTTTCTTGGGGCGTTTGGTAAACAAATCCAGTCAGACGAAAAGTTCAAAAAGTTATATTACAGGTCGAAGAAACTTGTCAGACTAAGTACAGAATCAATCTTTAGGATGTTTTTATCATAAATGTTCAATAATGTTCCAACTGGAGAATTCCATTGTCTGTAGAAAAGCAATGGAACGAGAGATACCTCTCATGTGAAATGCGCGTGACTGAGAACGAGGCTGCTGCCAGACCCCTTAGTCAAACAGCTCTCATCCGGCTTCACATGAGAAGCCTGAAACAACGTTCTAAAGATGGTTGACATCTAGTGGAAGCCTTAGGAAGTGCAAAATAACCCATAGTCCGCACAAACATGTCAAACGATGTATAGAATCAATCTTTAGGATGTTTTTAACATAAATCTTCAATAAAGTTTCAACCGGAGAATTCCTTTGTCTGTAGAAATGCAATGGAAAACAAGCTAACTTTGTCATGAACGCGCATGGTCAGCTCGTGGGACTCAGGCAGACCTCTGACTCATTCCCCTCTCATTCAGCCCCACTTCACAGTAGAAGCATCAAACAAGGTTCTAGAGACTGTTGACATCTAGTGGAAGCCTTAGGAAGTGCAACATGACCAATATCCCACTGTGTATTCGATAAGGGTGAGTTCAAAAACTACAAACCTCAAATTTCCCACTTCCTGTTTGGATTTTCTCCCAGGTTTTGCCTGCCATATGAGTTCTGTTATACTCACAGACATCAATCATGCAGTTTTAGAAACTTCAGAGTGTTTTCTATCCAATACTAATAATAATATGCATATATTAGCATCTGGGACTGAGTAGGAGGCAGTTCACTCTGGGCACTCTATTCACTCTATTCATCCAACAATGAAAATGCTGCCCCCTATCCCAAGAAGTTCATATTATGGTGTCTATATTACAAAAAAAACTAAAAACCCTCTGCGTTTCCGTCAGGATGGAAAATACGGCCCTGTACAACGTGATGGTCTGGAGTAGGCTACAGTACTGGGCTATTTAGCTAAAGAATCCCCGTGTCATGCTGGCACACCGGAGAACGAGGTTCAATTCCCAGACGGGGAGGAAGGAGTAGGCTGTCCTTGTAAATAAGAATTTGTTCTTAACTGACTTGCCTAGTTAAATAAAGGTTACACTAAGAACATAACATTTCTACACCATAATTGTATAATTGTAGTCTAACCAATACCCAAACGGAGAAAACAATCTAATTCATTTATCAAGACCAGTCCCCATGCTTGTCTCAGAGCAGCGCGAAACAGTGAAAAAATTGTTGGAGGCTTTTGCTTCAAATCCTATTGGTTCTAATCCTATTGCTTCTAGCTTCAATATGCTCTTTAAATAAATAAGACCTACACCACTTTAAACAGCACATTACTCAACACTAGTGAGACTCATGTCAGTAAATTGAAAAATATGACCTGACTCTCCACCAATAATTACATATAGAGGATTCTAAATTAAACCCGAAAGCCGCCGCATTGGTCTCCCAGTGACGGACGGCATGTGTATCGAACCTGCATCAGAGAGGTGTTGGTGAAGGTATATTGTCCTGATAATAGCACATAATGGGCTATTAAAATACTGTACGTGGTGTCCAGGTCAGGATAACCAAACATTTCTTTATTAAAGACTATCAGAGAGAATGTTGGTACTTATTTATTTTGATCCAAAGCCATGGATGAGTGAGTCACTCAGCTATATGTAGGTGCCCGGCTATATGACTGTGCCATCAACTTGATAGGATATAACGATATTTTGGAGGTTATTTCGTTTTCCAAAAACGAAAGTGAGTGATTGTAATCTGAATAAAGGCCAAAATAATATTTATAAAGGCCAAAACATGTATTTCTGTTTTTAGAGGGAGAGAAACGCTGGGCCAGTTGTGCTCCGCCCTGTGGGACTCCCAATCACAGTCAGATGTGATACATAATAATACTTTTTGCTGTATTATTTGTTTGGTCTTTTCTGGTGGATTAAACTGAAATTTCAACCAATCACGGCCGGTTGTGATACAGCCAACCTAACTAAGAAATACATTTGAAGATAGAAGTCTCCCTATCCTCCTTCTAGGCAAGTCTATTGTCCAGCTTCTGCTAATAGCCATAATGACGCTGTACGACATGACTGTGTGTGTTTTGAAAGTGTTTTCCAGTTAGCAACAATTTGTTTACCTTCATTAGACAACCTTGTTCCAATATTTCTGTCATTCATTGATATTTATTCCCATAGTAATTTGTTATAGATCCATAACTAAATAAACATCTGCATTTTGAAAGAGGATTTTTATCTTTATTAAAGAATGCATAAAGATGTTGATGAAGAAATACTGTACTGCTGTTTTGAGTTAGAAATGTAACACTTAAGCATGGAATACTTTGCAGGTAGGGGGATGTTCACACCTACAGTAGCCTGGATATAAATATAACGGCTTTCTTCCTGGGAAGGAGAGGACCAAAGCGCAGCGTGGTGAGTGTTCATCTTATTTAATAATGAATACAAACTGAACACTTCAAATACAAAATAACCAACGTGGCAAACCGAAACAGTCCTATCTGGGGCAGAAAACACAAAGACAGGAAACAACAACCCACAACACAAAACAGGCTACCTAAATATGGTTCCCAATCAGAGACAATGACAAACACCTGCCTCTGATTGAGAACCATATGAGGCCAAACATAGAAATAGACAAACTAGACATACAAGATAGAATGCCCACCCAGCTCACGTCCTGACCAACACTAAAACAAGGAAAACACAAAAGAACTATGGTCAGAACGTGACAATAAACAGTCTATTGTCCTGCTAATTGGGCTACAAGTGTTTGAAAACCTGTTTTGAAATGCCACCAGCAGTCCATCACTACTGTAAATAAAAACATAGCATCTTGTTTGCATTCTTTATTTTAACCACGTCACAAATCATTTGTATCTACCTTTCCAATTGCTTTTAGTTTGGGATTTACAAATATGCGCTTTTCATATAGTTTTTCGTTAAATCCAGTTCGGATTTAAGTATAACGCTTTGACTGAGGCCTTTAGTGAGAGGTCTACTGCTTTAATATTTAATAATATCCGCAAGAGAGTAATAGGATACGGCATGTGTCAAAATTGATTGATTGCTGACAGGTGTCAAAAAACGATTGATTGCTGACCTTATGACCTGATGACATGTACTGAATATGTGCCCCCGCCCCGCCCCCTGTTCGTGTGGTCATGTGTTAGAGGGTGTTTGAACTTTTGGGGCCCATGCCCCCTCCACCCCCCAGTTTTATCTCCTTATGGTTGTTATCTATGAAGCAGGAATGTCTGGGGCTATAGATAGCGCTGGGGCCTCAGCATTATAAATGTCCAGAACAAGCCATTTTTTAAGACCTGAATATTAAGCATCTAAAATATGTCTACAAGGGGAATTCTCGGAGTGCTCTGTAGCTCATGTCACGAACCCAACGCCAAAAGCTTGGAGGATATTTTGGTAGAGGCTCCCGAATGTTTTAACGGATTTCTGTGTACAAGCGAGGCCATATTTCGTACATATTCAACCCGGAGGAATCTACGGTTAAGATATTCACAGACAGCGTGTCCCAACCCTTTTATCGTGCAGAACCCAAGCCTTTTTCTCTAGCGCTAAGGATGCGAGAATGGCTTAAAATAAGGCTAGCTTTGTGTCAAATGGAACGTGCCCTGAGTGCTTCAAGGCTGCCAGGATATGCGTTGGAAGAACAAGTCTGTGGACGCCAGGATCTAATGGCCATGGGGTATACCCCGGACTACCCCTACGTCATGATGACGTGTACTGAATATGTGCCCCCGCCCCGTCCCCCCTGTTCGTGTGGTCATGTGTTAGAGGGTGTTTGAACTTTTGGGGCCCATGCCCCCCTCCACACCCCAGTTTTATCTCCCTTATGGTTGTTATCTATGAAGCAGGAATGTCTGGGGCTATAGATAGCGCTGGGGCCTCAGCATTATAAATGTCCAGAACAAGCCATTTTTAAGACCTGAATATGTGTGTGTGTGTGGGTGTGTGTGGGTGTGTGTGAGAAACAAGGAATGTGTGTGGGTGTGTGTGTGTGTTAGAAACAAGGTCCCTTGGGCATTGTGTCCATTTCAGGCTTTAAACAACAATTAAACAGCCATCTAAATAATGTTTCTCAGCCTAGTTTCCTATTGAGTTCTCTTTATATGTACAGGCACAGAGCTTCCAGATGGCTCCAGCCTAAGGATTTTCAGTGCATGTACACACGGGGAGATTAGAACCCCAAAGAAAAGATCCTAAAGGTACTTTCAGATTCAGGTTTATCATGACAGCCGCTTTATGAAAGGCATTTACTTATGGCTAAACAGCTTCTACACAGTTTATTAATTAATGCTGTGGGATGAAATTAGGTGTTTCTAGGAGGTCTTAAACAGATCTACAGTGAAACAAACATGGACACTTTACACACATATTTATTCACTTTTAAAAAGACCACAGTAACATGACAGAATTTGTGCAAAGGCAACGAAATCTGCTAGGGGATATTAAATGTACAACAGTAGTATTCTGTAACAAGCAATACGTGTTAAACATAAGGGACATGCAATCATGACAGCTGCTTTATGAAAGGCCTTTACTTATGGCTAAACAGCTTCTACACAGCTTATTAATTAATGCTGGGGGATGAAATTAGGTGTTTCTAGGAGGGCTTAAACAAATATACAGTGAAACAAACATGGCCACTTTACACACATTTTTATTGACTTTTAAAAAGACCACAGTAACATGACAGAATTTGTGCAAAGGCAACGAAATCTGCTAGGGGATATTAAATGTACAACAGTAGTATTCTGTAACAAGCAATACGTGTTAAACATAAGGGACATGCAATCATGACAGCTGCTTTATGAAAGGCCTTTAACTATGGCTAAACAGTTTTCTACACACCTTATTCATTAATGATGTGGGCATACCCAGGATTTACAGGCAGGACGTTTGATCTACACAGGGAGGGAAAACTTACGGAGTTATGATGGAGCGGGCAAGCGTCTTTGAGTTGGTGAATTCGAAACGAATAATGGTCTTGTAGCTCCCTTCAGTAACCACGAGCACAACCGTTCCATGATTTTAACTGGCGGCTTTATTCTGTAGTTTCAGTGAGAATTATCCCCTTCAGTGAGAACTATAAAGTAAATTAAAAATACAGTTAAGCACACTCTTACAACATTATCTTAGGAGTGACTTATTAGCTTGGTATAACTCTGAAGTGCTTACATACATAACAGTTTAACCGGCGTTATAACGGGTTCAGATTAAACACATGAATAAAGGAAAAAATACTTCATTGGCTGCTTATTACAGAAGGGAGGAAATCAAACTTCACACTTATTATTCCGGGCATGAATTCACACTTCATCCTAACATACACTCTTCAACCTTTATGAACTACACCCGATGACATGAAAACTTAGCTAACGCAGCGCAGGATTGCCTTCCCTACAAAAGTGTGTTGCTACAATAAGGATCCCCAGTTACAACAGTATTAGCTACGTAGTTCCGCTTGTATTATCATTTTCCCCGCACAGCGGACACATAATTTGGAATTATAACATGTGTTAAAATGTAGGTACTAAATATTTTGAATTAAATCACTGGTTTTAAAAATGTATCTCACGCTTTAACGATAGGGGAAGAAGTCATTTCATATTTCGTTTTAGGGGGGGTTATTAACTTTATGGAAAACAATATTCACACAAACAACACCGCTTAGAGCGGATTTAACCAACTCTGTACAAACCCCGACACGGGGTATGATAACTCTGACGCGTACGTCTAATGATTATTGTAGATGTTTACAACTGAGGGAGTTGACAGTAGATCAATGAGATGTATAAAGGCAAATTGACATAACGGACCTCAAAGACCAACAGCCTACTTAATAATATAGAATGCAGGGGTGTGTAATGAACATGTAACCATTATAAAACTAAAACAAACAAAAAAATGTCTCGAAACACACACATAGTTAGGGACAGAACGTGGAGCATATACTTTAACACTGTTACCACATTATATTCTGTCGTAATAGGGTTGCAAGCCACTAAATGAACGACCGTGACGCTATATACCAAATGTGCTGACACAAGCACCTAACATAGACAATCACCCAACAATGACAACAAAGGCTACCTAAATATGGTTCCCAATCAGAGACAACGACTAACACCGGCCTCTGATTGAAAACCATATCAGGCCAGACACAGAAAAAGACAAACTAGACATACAGCATAGAATGCATACTCAGATCACACCCATACCAAACAGTTTCGGGAGATATACAAGGTGTTGCATACAGGATATTTGGTTTAGAGAACACAGGCTGTGAATTCAAACAACCGGAGGGGATGTCGAGACAATCTGTCTGTAAATTAATGGGGGGCCCCTAATTCGTCTTTAAATTAGAGATATCTATGTTTAACCCAATGGTGGTAAAACAGATATCTCGACATGCCTTATGCATGATAGTGCACACCTTGGTTTCAAACGATTTCCAGATAGAATGGGGCTACATGCTTGGGCCCCTTTTGAAACACATACACAAAATCCTGCTGCGTGCGTCACGCGCACACTCATGCACGCACTCCTGATTTTCCATAAAATACTTTTTCTTCGTGACAGACCGGGGTGATGTAGGAAAATTTTCCTATCGTTAAAGGGTGAGATACATTTTTAAACCAGTGATTTAATTCCAAAATATTTAGTACATCACTGGTTTAAAGACGTGTTAGAATTAATGACCAAATTGTACTACTATTTAAACAAGAATCATTAGTATTTTATGTAAAAACATTGGAGGCCTCAGTTGTACCGCACACTCACGCACGCACGCACCCTGATTTTCTGTATTGTTTTCTTCGTGACGACGTGGTTGATGGCTGGAAAGGACATTTTCCCTTCGTTAAAGGGTGAGATACTGTTTTAAACCATTGATTTAAGACCCAAAATATATAGTACTAACTTTTTAAAGACATGTTCGAATTAATTACCAAATTGTACTACTATTTAAACATGCATCATTAGTGTTTTTATGTAAAAACATTGGAGACCCCTACAGTTGTACATTATTACAAACTTTATAACATACCATTGTAGGAAAGACTATAAATTGCTTCTGAGAATCTACGTCTAACAGTCTCCCAATCACCTATGTCCAGTAGCCTTCAGAAATATCTATTAGGAGGGATTCCCTTATTCACATCTCTTTTTAATCTGTCCTGGCAGCTAAATATTCAGGCCTGTGGGTTTGCGCTAAAGCTGTAAAAACAGTGTTAAAGTATATGCTCCACGTTCTGTCCCTAACTATGTGTGTTTTTCGAGACATTTTTTGTTTGTTTTAGTTTTATAATGGTTACATGTTCATTACACACCCTGCATTCTATATTATTAAGTAGGCTGTTGGTCTTTGAGGTCCGTTATGTCAATTTGCCTTTATACATCTCATTGATCTACTGTCAACTCCCTCAGTTGTAAACATCTACACAATCATTAGACGCATTAGAGTTATCATACCCCGTGTCGGGGTTTGAACAGAGTTGGTTAAACAGACAGTATTAGGTATTTTTGTGTGAATATTGTTTTCCATAAAGTTAATAACCCCTAAAACGAAATATGAAATGACTTCTTCCCCTATCGTTAAAGCGTGAGATACATTTTTTGCCAGTGATTTTAATTCAAAAAATATTTAGTACCTACATTTTAACACATGTTATAATTCAAATTTAAAGCTGAGCTCTAAAATGATACATGCAAGCGAACTACGTAGCTAATACTGTTGTAACTGGGGATCCTTATTGTAGCAACACACTTTTGTAGGGAAGGCAATCCTGCGCTGCTGCAAAATTTTCATGTCATCGGGTGTAGTTCATAAAGGTTGAAGAGTGTATGTTAGGATGAAGTGTGAACCATGCCAGCTAATAAGTAAGTTTGTTTCTCCCTTCTGTAATAAGCACTGTTGAAGTATTTTTTTTTCCTTTATTCATGTGTTTAACTGGAACCCGTTATAACGCCGGTTAAACTGTTAAAGTTGTAAGCACTAAGTTATACCAAGCTAACAAGTCACTCCTAAGATAATGTTGTAAACAGTGTGCTTAACTGTATTTTTAATTTACTTTATAGTTCTCACTGAAGGGGATAATTCTCACTGAAAACTACAGAATAAAGTTTGCCAGTTAAAATCATAACGTTTTGTTTGGTGGGTTACTGAAGGGAGCTACAAGACCATTATTCGTTTGTCTTCACCAACTCAAAGACGCTTGCCCGCTCCATCATAACTCCGTAAGTTTTCCCTCCCTGTGTAGATCAAACGTCCTGCCTGTAAATCCTGGGTATGCCCACATCATTAATGAATAAGGTGTGTAGAAAACTGTTTAGCCATAGTTAAAGGCCTTTCATAAAGCAGCTGTCATGATTGCATGTCCCTTATGTTTAACACATTTGGTTACAGAATACTACTGTTGTACATTTAATATCCCCTAGCAGATTTCCCTTTGCACAAATTCTGTCATGTTACTGTCTTTTAAAAGTCAATAAAAATGTGTGTAAAGAAAACATGTTTGTTTCACTGTATATTTGTTTAAGCCCTCCTAGAAACACCTAATTTCATCCCCCAGCATTAATTTGGTAAGCTGTGTAGAAGCTGTTTAGCCATAAGTAAAGGCCTTTCATAAAGGGGCTGTCAAATTGCATGTCCCTTATGAGAAACGTATAGGTTACAGAATACTACTGTTGTACATTTAATATCCCCTAGCAGATTTCTGCCTTTGCACAAACTGTCATGTTACTGTGGTCTTTTTAAAAGTGAATAAATTGTCAGTAAAGTGTCCATGTTTGTTTAACTGTAGACAATGTTTAAGACCTCCTAGAAACACTATAGGGGAACATCCCACAATGTTAATTAATAAACTGTGTAGAAGCTGTTTAGCCATAGAGTAAATGCCTATAAAGCACAAATGATAAACCTGAATAAGAGATCCTTTAAAGGTAATCTTTTTCTTTGGGGTTATTAACTTTACATGCACTGAAAATCCTTAGGCTGGAGCCATCTGGAAGCTCTATAAACTGTACATATAAAGAGAACTACATCAAGAAAACTAGGCTGAGAAACATTCATAGATGGCTGTTTAATTGCTGTTTAAAAGCCTGAAATGGACACAATGCCCAAATACCTGTTTCTAACACACACCACACCCACACAATGGTTTCACACACACCCACTACACCCACAACACACACATATTCAGGTCTTAAAAAGGCTTGTAACATTTATAATGCTGAGGCTCTCAGCGCTATCTATACCCCAGACATTCCTGCTTCATAGATAACAACCATAATGGGAAAAAATGGGGTGTTCATGGGCCCCAAAAGTTTAACACATGACCACACGAACAGGGGGACGGGGCGGGGCACATATTCAGTACACGTCATCATGACGTAGGGGTAGTCCGGGGTATACCCTATGGCCATTAGATCCTGGCGTCCACAGACTTGTTCTTCCAACGCATATCCTGGCAGCCTTGAAGCACTCAGGGCACGTTCCATTTGACACAAAGCTAGCCTTATTTTAAGCCATTCTCGCATCCTTAGCGCTAGAGAAAAAGGCTTGGGTTCTGCACGATAAAAGGGTTGGGACACGCTGTCTGTGAATATCTTAACCGTAGATTCCTCCGGGTTGAATATGTACAAATATGGCCCTCGCTTGTACACAGAAATCCGTTAAAACATTCGGGAGCCTCTACCAAAATATCCTCCAAGCTTTTGGCGTTGGGTTCGTGACATGAGCTACAGAGCACCTGAGAATTCCCTTGTAGACATATTTTAGATGCTTAATATTCAGGTCTTAAAAGATAGATAACAACCATAAGGAGATAAAACTGGGGGTGGAGGGGGCATGGGCCCCAAAAGTTCAAACACCCTCTAACACATGACCACACGAACAGGGGGGCGGGGCGGGGGCACATATTCAGTACATGTCATCAGGTTATAAGGTCAGCAATCAATCATTTTTGACACCTGTCAGCAATCAATCAATTTTGACACATGCCGTATCCTATTACTCTCTTCCCATTATTAGTTATATTGTTTTAGTTTGAATGTGCAGACAGGCTCTAAGAACAGCGGGAGCGTTTCCCTAGTCAGCGCCATTATGAATGCAATGCCCCTTAAAGTGTTGCTCTGTGCTACCCAGTGGGGTGGGGATCCAACCCCCTTCCTCCTTCTCCCTTTCCCATAGGGTGTTACAGTGAAAGACAAGAAAGAACCTTACAGAATGGAAGAGGAGGCTGTTATAGTGAAAGAACATTTTAGAGAGGAAGAGGATGATGTCTCAATAAAGGTGAAGGAGGAAGACGTTTTGGGAGTGAAAGAGGAGGATACAGAATATCAGATTAACACTAGTGAGTACTGTCTTAAACAAGGGCACAAACTGTTGTTGAACTAATGTGGGTTTTTAAATGGGCATTCTACTGAAGTTCTACACTTGAATATGTTGTTCAGTACTGTATAAATTGTTTAATTGTCAATCTGTCATTGGTACATACATTAGATTTTTTTGATCCCTACTAATCTGGATCCCTACAAATCAGCAGGGCTAGACAATCTGGACCCTGTCTTTCTAAAAAATAATCAGCTGAAATTGTTCCAATCGCTATTACTAGTCTGTTCAACCTCTCTTTCTTATCGTCTGAGATCCCCAAAGATTGGAAAGCTGCTTCGGTCAACCCCCTCTTCAAAGGGGGAGACACTCTAGACCCAAACTGTTATAGACCAAATCCATCCTGCCCGACATTTCTAAAATCTTCAAAAGCCAAGTTAACAAACGATCACCGACCAGTTCGAATCCCACCGTACCTTCTCCACTATGCAATCTGGTTTCCGAGCTGGTCATGGGTGCACCTCTGCCACGCTCCAGGTCATAAACGATATAATATCCGCCATCAATAAAAGACAGTACTGTGCAGCCGTCTTCATCAACCTGGCCAAGGCTTTCGACTCTGTCAATCACCGCATTCTTATCGGCAGACTCACTAGCCTTGGCTTCTCAAATGATTGCCTAGCCTGGTTCACCAACTGCTTCTCAGATAGAGTTCAGTGTGTCAAATCGAAGGGCCTGTTGTCCGGACCTCTGGCAGTCTCTATGGGGGTGCCACAGGGTTAAATTCTCGGGACGACTCTTTTCTCTGTATATATCAATGTAACCCTCTTGCTGCTGGTGACTCTGTGATCCACCTCTACTCAGACGACACCGATCGGTATACATCTGGCCCTTTTTGCACACTGTTAACAAACCTCCAAATGATTTTCAATGCCATACAACACTTCTTCTGTGGCCTCCAACTGCTTTTAAATGCAATAAAACTAAATGCATGCTCTTCAACCAATTGCTTCCCGCACCGACCCGCCCGACTAGCATCACTATTCTGGACGGTTCTGATTTAGAATATGTGGACGACTACAAATACCTAGGTGTCTGGTTAGATTGTAAACTCTCCTTCCAGTCTCACAGTCAATGTGGAGGGTATATACAGGGGGTACCAGTACAGAGTCAATGTGGAGACTATATACAGGATGTTCCGGTACAGAGTCAATGTGGAGGCTATATACAGGAGGTACCGGTACAGAGTCAATGTGGAGGCTATATACAGGAGGTACCGGTACAGAGTCAATGTGGAGGGTATATACAGGGGGTACCAGTACAGAGTCAATGTGGAGGGTATATACAGGATGTTCCGGTACAGAGTCAATGTGGAGGCTATATACAGGAGGTACCGGTACAGAGTCAATGTGGAGGCTGTATACAGGAGGTACCGGTACAGCATCAATGTGGAGGCTGTATACAGGAGGTACCGGAACAGAGTCAATGTGGAGGGTATATACAGGAGGTACCGGTACAGCGTCAATGTGGAGGCTGTATACAGGAAGTACCGGAACAGAGTCAATGTGGAGGCTATATACAGGAGGTACCGGAACAGAGTCAATGTGGAGGCTATATACAGGAGGTACCGGAACAGAGTCAATGTGGAGGGTATATACAGGAGGTACCGGAACAGAGTCAATGTGGAGGGTATATACAGGAGGTACCGGAACAGAGTCAATGTGCGGGGACACAGGTGAGTCTAGGGATTCATTTTAAGCTTCTACGTCTGTGTACAGGAAAGTATTATTTGTAAGACGTAAGAGAAAATATATCTGTTTATTGTTAAATTATTATGACGTTCTTTCCAACAGAAAAATTGTAGTACCTATTGTTTCCAAACTGCGTTACCCACTCCAGTCAGCAGATGGCGATGTGCGTCTTTCAGGTGATGCTTCTTGCGTGACGTGTAATAGACTGGACGGGACGGTTCTTCAGGAACAGGCGCCAACTCTTTCAACCACCTCGGTAGCTTGCTAGACAACATAAAACTGAAAGATTGATTCTTTCGACGATGTTATTGTACATTAGCTAATCTCAGTGTTTTAGACAAATTTCGGTTGACGTATCTACTGGTGAACTTTAACCTAATGTGCTTGTTCAATTTGCTGAAAAAGGATTCTGCCAATGAAAAGAGAGAAAACAATAGACCATATAAAACCTTGATGAAAAGTAGCTTTAGAGAGAAAACAATAGACCATATAAAACCTTGATGAAAGGTAGCTTTAGAGAGAACAATAGACCATATAAAACCTTGATGAAAGGTAGCTTTAGAGAGAGTTTCAAGATGATCCAATGTAAAGGTGCTTGTTTAAAAAAAAAACGTTTCCTTAAAACATTATGGATATTACATTGCCTGTCCCAGTCAACCCCCCTATCTTTACAAGACTGTTGAACAGGCAAACTAAACTCAATACACTGTTAATTAATTAACTAATACTGGAGGAAAGCTGTGATCAACCAGTGCTGGCAACCTGGTTCAGGTTATCAATCAACCTACCAGGGTAGTTACAAACAGTAGAGGAATGAAATCATCAACATGTTTTGATCATATCTTTACTAATGCTGCAGAAATGGGGTTTAAAGCAGTATCCAGATCCATCAGATGTAGTGATCACAATATAGTAGCCATGTCTAGGAAAACCACAGTTCCAAAGGCTGGGACTAATATTGTGTATAAGAGGTCATACATTTTTTTGTAGTGATTCCTATGTTGTTGATGTAAATAATATTTGTTGGTCTGTGGTGTGTAATGATGAGCAACCAGACGCTGCCCTTGACACATTTGAAAATGCTTATCCCAGTTACTAATAAGCATGCGCCCATTAAGAAAATGACTGTAAAAACAGTTAAATCCACGTGGATTGATGAGGAATTACAAAATGGTAGGATGAAGAAGGAGGCAAAAGAGATGGCAAATAGGTCTGGCTGTATAACTGGTTGGCAAACGTATTGCAAATTGAGAAATCATGTGACTAAACTGAATAAAAAGAAGAAGAAACTACACTATGAAACAAAAATAAATGACATGAAGAATGATAGTAAAAATCTTTGGAGCATCTTCAATTACATTTTTGGACTAGGCTAGTCAGTTAAGAACAATTTATTATTTTCAATGACAACCCACTGTTCCGAGGCCAACTGCCTTGTTCAGGGGCAGAAGGACAGAGTTTTACCTTGTCAGCTCAGGGATTCAATCCAGCAACATTTCGGTTACTGGCCTAACGCTCAAACCACTAGGTTACCTGCCGCCCCAGAGCCACCTGTCTAACAGAACACAGAGAGTGTTCTTTAATGGAAGCCTGTACAACACAATCAAGGTAGAATCAGGAATTCCCCAGGGCAGCTGTTTGGCACCTGCTTGTTTCAATCTTTACCAACGACATGCCAATGACATTTGAGTAAAGCCAGTGTGTCTGTATGCAGATGACTCAACACTGTACACGTCAGATACCACGGAAACTGAAATGACAGCAACACTTCCAAAGAGCTGCAGTGAGTTTCAGAATGGGTGGCAAGGAATAAATTAGTCCTAAATATTTCAGATTACCTTAAATTACATGGCCTACTATGCTAATTCTGTAGCTTATTGTTAGAGGGGGGTAAAGAAATATGTTGTTGGGGCGCCAGGCAGGAATTGACCCTAGTTATTAAAGTTAGTTATTACCTGTTATAACATTATTATTATTATTATTAAATATTATTAAAACTGAAAGGATGAGAGTAGAATAGATAGAGTAGCGCTTTCAAACACATTCTAAACATGGAGTCTTAAAGGAGGACTGTAGCATCTAATGATGAAACACTATGGAGTCTTAAAGGAGGACTGTAGCATCTAATGATGAAACATTGAGTCTTAAAGGAGGACTGTAGCATCTAATGATGAAACATTATGGAGTCTTAAAGGAGGACTGTAGCATCTAATGATGAAACATTATGGAGTCTTAAAGGAGGACTGTAGCATCTAATGATGAAACATTATGGAGTCTTAAAGGAGGACTGTAGCATCTAATGATGAAACATTATGGAGTCTTAAAGGAGGACTGTAGCATCTAATGATGAAACATTATGGAGTCTTAAAGGAGGACTGTAGCATCTAATGATGAAACATTATGGCGTCTTAAAGGAGGACTGTAGCATCTTTTTTTTTTTTACCTTTATTTAACCAGGTAGGCTAGTTGAGAACAAGTTCTCATTTGCAACTGCGACCTGGCCAAGATAAAGCATAGCAGTGTGAACAGACAACACAGAGTTACACATGGAGTAAACAATTAACAAGTCAATAACACAGTAGAAAAAAATGGGCAGTCTATATACAATGTGTGCAAAAGGCATGAGGAGGTAGGCGAATAATACAATTTTGCAGATTAACACTGGAGTGATAAATGATCAGATGGTCATGTACAGGTAGAGATATTGGTGTGCAAAAGAGCAGAAAAGTAAATAAATAAAAAATAAAATAGTATAAAAACAGTATGGGAATGAGGTAGGTGAAAATGGGTGGGCTATTTACGAATAGACTATGTACAGCTGCAGCGATCGGTTAGCTGCTCGGATAGCTGATGTTTGAAGTTGGTGAGGGAGATAAAAGTCTCCAACTTCCGCGATTTTTGCAGTTCGTTCCAGTCACAGGCAGCAGAGTACTGGAACGAAAGGCGGCCAAATGAGGTGTTGGCTTTAGGGATGATCAGTGAGATACACCTGCTGGAGCGCGTGCTACGGATGGGTGTTGCCATCGTGACCAGTGAACTGAGATAAGGCGGAGCTTTACCTAGCATGGACTTGTGATGAATTACTATGGAGTCTGATGCTTTAAAGGAGAAGTTTACCCAAAATCCAGAAACTCTTAGGTGATTCCAAACATTGAAACTAGTCCCGTGGATTCTCTCTCCCTGTAGTGCTGTTGAAACAGCTGCTCTCCTCCCTGTAGTGCTGTACTGAAACAGCTGCTGTAGTGCTGTTCTGAAACAGCTGCTCCCCTCTCCTCCCTGTAGTGCTGTACTGAAACAGCTGCTCTCCCTGTAGTGCTGTCCTGAAACGGCTGCAAAAACGTGACTCGTGACGTTGCTGGATGCGGGCCTCACTCTGCTGCTTTGCCAGTTAATTTGTTATTTTATTACAGCTATGGCCTTTGTCTTTCACCTGGAGTTGTTTATTTATGTTTGAGAAGAAAAAAAAACTTTTGAACATATACAAAATAAACTCAGCAAAAAAATGTACGGATCTTTTTCAGGACTTTGTCTTCTTACTGATGTGCTTTGTGTCTGTCTCCAATGTAAAAAAAAATATATATATAAAAATGGACATTCCTGCAGTCAGCATGCCAATTGCACGCTCCCTCTGGGACATTTGTGGCGTTGTGACAAAACTGCACATTTTAGTGGCCTTTTATTTTCCCCAGCACAAGGTGCACCTGTGTAATAATCAAGCTGTTCAATCAACTTCTTGATATGCCACACCTGTCAGGTGGATGGATTATCTTGGCAAAGAATAAATGTTAACTAACAGGGATGTAAAAAATTCTACAATCCTTTTTTTTTCAGCAAATTAAACATCCAACACTTCACATGTTGCGTTTATAATTTGTTTATTGTAGTTACTATCAGTTTTAGGAACATCTTTCCAGATATTTCACCTTATTTTTTACTTTACCCAAAATATGACATCAGCGATAGTCAAAATGTTGAAAATCTGTGAACGTCTAAATAAGAAATTGGGCCATTTAAACAGCAGGTGTCGAACCCTTTCAACAACGGGGAGATTTTACTGATGTGCTTTGTGTTTTCAACATAAAAACAAGTTTTGGACTAAAATTACTTATTTACTTATGTTATGTTTAAGGAAGTGTGTACAGTCGTGGCCAAAAGTTTTGAGAATGACACAAATGTTAATTTTCACAAAGTCTGCTGCCTCAGTTTGTATGATGACAATTTGCATATACTCCAGAATGGTATGAAGAGTGATCAGATTAATTGCAAAGTCCCTCTTTGCCATGCAAATGAACTGAATCCCACCCCCCAAAAAAACTGTAAGCTTAAAAGGAGGGTGGTGCTTGGAATCATTGTTTTTCATATGTCGCCCACGGTTACCTGCAAGGAAACACGTGCCGTCATCAATGCTTTGCACAAAAAGGTCTTCACAGGCAAGGATATAGCTGCCAGTAAGATTGCACCTAAATCAACCATTTATCGGATCATCAAGAACTTCAAGGAGAGCGGTTCAATTGTTGTGAAGAAGGCTTCAGGGCACCCAAGAAAGTCCAGCAAGTGCCAGGACCGTCTCCTAAAGTTGATTCAGCTGCGGGATCGGGGCACCACCAGTACAGAGCTTGCTCAGGAATTGCAGCAGGCAAGTGTGAGTGCATCTGCAAAGAAGCCACTTCTCCAGGAAAAACATCAGGGACAGACTGATATTCTGTAAAAGTTACAGGGATTGGACTGCTGAGGACTGGGGTAAAGTCATTTTCTCTGGTGAATCCCCTTTCCGAATGTTTAGGGCATCCGGAAAAAAGCTTGTCCGGAGAAGACAACCATCAGTCCTGTGTCATGCCAACAGTAAAGCATCCTGAGACCATTCATGTTTGGGGTTGCTTCTCAGCCAAGGGTGTCGGCTCACTCACAATGTTGCCTAAGAACACAGCCATGAATAAAGAATGGTACCAACACATCCTCCGAGAGCAACTTCTCCCAACCATCTAGGAACAGTTCGGTGACGAACAATGCCTTTTCCAGCATGATGGAGCACCTTGCCATAAGGCAAAAGTGATAACTAGGTGGCTCGGGTAACAAAACATCAATATTTTGGGTCCATGGCCAAAACTCCCAGACCTTAAGAACTTGTGGTCAATCATCAAGAGGCGGGTGGACAAACAAAAACACACAAATTCTGACAAACTCCAAGCATTGATTATGCAAGAATGGGCTGCCATCAGTCAGGATGTGGCCCAGAAGTTAAATGACAGCATGCCAGGGTGGATTGCAGAGGTCTTGAAAAAGAAGGGTCAACACTGCAAATATTGACTCTGCATCAACTTCATGTCATTGTAAATAACAGCCTTTGACACTTATGAAATGCTTGTAATTATACTTCATCATTCCATAGTAACATCTGACTAAAATATCTAAAGACACTGAAGCAGCAAACTTTGTGGAAAGTAATATTTTTCAATCTCAAAACTATTGGCCACGACTGTCGGTCGCATTCTGTATCATACATCTAGGAAAGTTATATACACTGCTCAAAACAATAGAGGGAACACTGAAACAACACAATGTAACTCCAAGTCAATCACACTTCTGTGAAATCAAACTGTCCACTTAGGAAGCAACACTGATTGACAATAAATTTCACATGCTGTTGTGCAAATGGAATAGACAACAGGTGGAAATTATAGGCAATTAGCAAGACACCCCCAATAAAGGAGTGGTTCTGTAGGTGGGGACCACAGACCACTTCTCAGTTCCTATGCTTCCTGGTTGATTTTTTTGGTCACTTTTGATTGCTGGTGGTGCTTTCACTCTAGTGGTAGCATGAGACGGAGTCTACAACCCACACAAGTGGCTCAGGTAGTGCAGCTCATCCAGGATGACACATCAATGCGAGCTGTGGCAAGAAGGTTTGCTGTGTCTGTCAGCGTAGTGTCCAGAGCATGGAGGCGCTACCAGGAGACGTGGAGGAGGCCGTAGGAGGGCAACAACCCAGCAACAGGACCCCTACCTCCGCCTTTGTGCAAGGAGGAGCAGGAGGAGCACTGCCAGAGCCCTGCAAAATGACCTCCAGCAGGCCACAAATGTCTGTGTGTCTGCTCAAACGGTCAGAAA
This sequence comes from Oncorhynchus nerka, assembly GCF_034236695.1. Taxonomy (NCBI): domain Eukaryota; kingdom Metazoa; phylum Chordata; class Actinopteri; order Salmoniformes; family Salmonidae; genus Oncorhynchus; species Oncorhynchus nerka. The sequence continues at coordinate 5,715,119 of NC_088410.1, read as the reverse complement.
CAGACTCCATGAGGGTGGTATGAGGGCCCGACGTCCACAGGTGGGGGTTGTGCTTGCAGCCCAACACCATGCAGGACGTTTGGCATTTGCCAAGATTGGCAAATTACCACTGGCCCCTGTGCTCTTCAAAGATGAAAGCAGGTTCACACTGAGCACATGTGACAGAGTCTGGAGACGCCGTGGAGAATGTTCTGCTGCCTGCATGACCGGCTTGGCGGTGGGTCAGTCATGGTGTGGGGTGGCATTTCTTTGGGGGGGCCGTACAGCCCTCCATGTGCTCGCGAGAGGTAGCCTGACTGCCATTAGGTACCGAGATGAGATCCTCAGACCCCTTGTGAGACCATATGCTGTTGCGGTTGGCCCTGGGTTCCTCTTAATGCAAGACAATGCTAGACCTCATGTGGCTGGAGTGTGTCAGCAGTTCCTGCAAGAGGAAGGCATTGATACTATGGATGGCCCGCCCGTTCCCCAGACCTGAATCCAATTGAGCACATCTGGGACATCATGTCTCGCTCCATCCACCAACGCCACGTTGCACCACAGACTGTCCAGGAGTTGGCGGATGCTTTAGTCCAGGTCTGGGAGGAGATTCCCCAGGAGACCATCCTCCACCTCATCAGGAGCATGCCCAGGCATTGTAGGGAGGTCATACAGGCACGTGGAGGCCACACACACTACTGAGCCTCATTGTGACTTGTTTTAAGGACATTACATCAAAGTTGGATCAGCCTGTATTGTGGTTTTCCACTTTAATTTGGAGTGTGACTCCAAATCCAGACCTCCATGGGTTGATAAATTTGATTTCCATTGATATTTGAGTGATTTTGTTGTCAGCACATTCAACTATGTAAAGATCATTCAGATCTAGGATGTGTTATTTTAGTGTTCCCGTAATTTTTTTGAGCAGTGTATATTCATATTCAGAATGAATAAATAAGTAGTGTAAACATTATCAGTAATTACCAGGAAACTCTACATTCGTTTTAAAATCACACTAAGATTGTTAAAACTGGCCTTAGGTTATTGAGGGATCTGATTAGGATTTACTCTCGTAGCAAGGCCGTTTTATCATGTGGAAGTTTCATTCGGGTCTCTATTTTAAAAAACACACTGTCTTTGGCAGGAGAAAGACCAGACTCAGAGGAACCAGAGCCAGGGACGTCCAAACCAGCAAGAAGACACCAGTGCTCCTACTGTGGAAAGGGTTGTAACTGGTTAGGGGCCCTGAAACAGCATGAGAGAATACACACTGGGGAGAAGCCTTACCACTGCTCTCAGTGTGGCAAGTGTTTCAACCTGTCAGGGGATCTGAAACAACACAAGAGAATACACACAGGGGAGAAGCCTTATCGCTGCTCCCAGTGTGGAAAGTGTTTCAAACGGTCAGTTGATCTGAAAAAACACGAAAGAATACACACATGAGAGAAGCCTTACCACTGCTCCCACTGTGGAAAGGGTTGTTACCGGTTATGGGACCTGAAACAACATGAGAGAATACACACAGGGGAGAAGCCTTACCACTGCTCCCAGTGTGGAAGGTGTTTCAGTCTGTCAGGACACCTGAAAGCTCATGAGCTAATACACACAGGAGAGAAGCCTTACCACTGCTCCCAGTGTGGCAAGTGTTTCAACCGGTCAGGGGAGCTGAAACGACACGAGAGAATACACACAGGGGAGAAGCCTTACCACTGCTCCCAGTGTGGAAAGTGTTTTAACAAGTTAGGGGGCCTGAAACAACATGAGAGAATACACACGGGGGAGAAGCCTTACCACTGCTCTCAGTGTGGAAAGTTTTTCGGCTGGTCAGGGAATCTTAAAAGACATGAGAGAATACACACAGGGGGGATGCATTACCACTCCTCCCAGGGTGCAAAGCTTTTGCCCATTTAGGAAGCCTGAAAGAACACGAGACACAGAGGAGAAGGCTTACAAAAGCTCATGCTTTTGGAAAACAAATTTCTCATAACAATCACTTAAACATCATTAGAGAATCCACACAGGAGAGAGAAATTACTTCTCTTAGCATGTATATTGATATTTCACATCTCATTGACCTATAATTCATCAGAGAACATACACAGTGCTCCCATTGTCTTATATTGTTGACTGATAATGTGTTGACCTGCTTTTACCAGATGAAATTGCTTCTTCCAATTATTGATAAACATGTACCTGTTAAGAAACGGACTGTTAGATATGTTAAGGCTCCATGGATTGATGAGGCATTTAAAAACTGTATGTTTGAAAGAGATGGGGCAAAAGGAGTAGTGAATAAGTCTGGCTGCACATCTGGCTGGCTTATGTACGGCACATTGAGAAATGATGTGACCAAACTCAACAAAAATAATAAACTTATTAAGAAGCCAATATCAATGATATAAAGAACGATGTAAAAAAACATCATGAAAGAAAAGCAGTGCAAGTATCGAATTTTGTAAAGTTAGTGTGGGAGAGGTGGAAAAATTGTTATCGATCAATAATGACAAACCTCCTGGCATTGACAACTTAGATGGAAAGCTACTGAGGACAGTAGCTGACTATAGCCACTCCTATCTGTCATATTTTTAATATGAGCCAAGAGGAAAGTCTGTTCTCAGGCCTGGAGGGAAGCCAAATTAATCCACTACCCAAGAGTGGTAAAGCGGCCTTTACTGGTTCTGCCAGCTCTGTTGGAAAAAATTGTGTTTGAACAATTACAATGCTATATTTCTGTAAACAAATGAACAACAGACTTTCAGCATGCTTATAGAGAAGGGCACTCAACATGTACTGCACTAACACAAATTACTGATGATTGGTTGAGAGAAATTGATAACAAGAAGATTGTGGGAGATTGTGGTTAGATTTCAGTGCAGCCTTTGATATTATTGACCATAACCTGTTGTTTAAGAATGTTTGTGCTATGGCTTTTCAACCTCTGCCATAATGTGGATTCAGAGCTATCTATCTAATAGAACTCAGGGGGTTTTAATGGAAGCTTCTCTAATGTCAAACATATGAAGTGTGATGTACCGCAGGGCAGCTCTCTAGGCCCTCTACTCTTTTCTATTTTTACCAATGGCCTGCCACTGGCATTAAACAAAGCATACACATGCTATGCTGATGTATGCTGATGATTCAACTATATAACCACCAGCAACCACAGCTAATGAAGTCACTGAAACCCTTAACAAAGAGTTGCAGTCTGTTTTGGAATGCGTGGCCAGTAATAAACTGGCCCTGAACATCTCTAAAACTAAGAGCATTGTATTTGGTACAAATCATTCCTTAAGTTCTAGACCTCAGCTGAATCTGGTAATGAATTGTGTGGCTGTTGAACAAGTGGAGGAGGCTAAATTACTTGGCATTACCTTAGATTGTAAACTGTCATGGTCAAAACAAATAGATTCAATGGTTGTAAAGATGAGGAGAGGTCTAGCCATAATAAAGAAATGCTCTGCTTCTTTTTTCTTTTTCTTCTTCCACCTATTACAGCGGCACGTTTTGCTCTTAATTGTAATCAGAGGTCTGATATGTGTTGAAAATCCCAAATAGTTTGCATAGTCTGTAAGGGAATTCTGCCCTATGTGCACAGAAGAGACCACAGGAAAACTTCTTTGATCAGAGGTTAGTTTGTTTAATAAGGATTGCAACCCGGAGTTTACACTTACAGCAATTTGCAAGCAACACTCAGTTCAAAAGATGGTGTTTTCCCTTTTTATCCCCTACTGAGGATCACCCCGCCCAGGCTGATGTCCCTTAACTTTAATACCATATAAGCTCATAATTAATAGTTGCTACTACAAAGATGTCTCTGCTAGGCGGGGTTCAGCTTATTGCGTTATTTACATTTACATTTACATTTAAGTCATTTAGCAGACGCTCTTATCCAGAGCGACTTATTGGCAGTTAGTTTCCCAATGACTCTTCCCCTTATTGCTATCATGTAAGACTGGAAGTAGGACTGGAACATAGTATCAACAGGAACTCTTAGTTCCCTTTATCCATCTGTTACCTAAAATATAGTTTCAACACACAGACATCTGACTTTGTACAGTTGACCTTTTCATGCATTTGCAAGGTGTCTACCACTGATTCTTTATCTCAAGCTAAAGCAAAACATGAATCATTGTACTTTTGTCATCACAGGTGTTCCTATAATGTACAGATATCATCAAAGTTCTTACAAGTCAAATTACACACATCTCTGACACACACACTTATCCCACCAGACATGCCACTGGGGGTCTTTTCACAGTTCACAAGATTCCAGAACAAATTCAAGAAAGCATACAGTATTATATAGGGCCCTTATTGCATGGAACTTCCTTCCATCTCATATTGCTCAAATAAACAGCAAACCTGGTTTCAAAAACAGATAAAGCAACACCTCTCCCTATTTGACCTAGGTAGTTTGTGTGTATGCATTGATTTGGAGGCTACGTGTGCCTTTTACAAAATGTATGTAGTTCTGTCCTTGAGCTGTTCTTGTCTATTGATGTTCTGTATTATTGTCACACCATAGAGAGGCTTTTTATTCTCTATTTTGGTTAGGCCAGGGTGTGACTCGGTTGAGAATTCCAGTTTCTTTATTTCTATGTTTTCTATTTCTTTGTTTTTGGCAGAGTGTGGTTCCCAATCGGAGGCAGCTGTCTATCGTTGTCTCTAATTGGGAATCATACTTAGGCAGCCTTTTTCCACCTGTGTTTTTTGGGTAGTTGTTTTCTGTATAGTTGATTTGTCTTACAGAACTGTTCATTCTTCTCTTTGTTATTTTGTTCGAATGTTTTTTGATTAAATAAAAATCATGAACACTTACCACGCTGCGCTTTGGTCCATGCTTTCCGACGAGAGACGTGACGATTATGTGTCATGTTTTGTGTTGACTGTAGGAGGGGTAGCTGCTGCTTTTGCAACAACTAATGGGGATCCTAGTAAAATACCAAATACCAAACTATGTTATTCTCTCTGAGCTCAGAAATAAAGAATCTTGGTTTGACTTGGACTCCAGCAGATCCTTATATTATAATATCCACTACAACTCACCCACAGATTGCTGTTTCATGATTGTCTCAATGAAGAGTTCCTCATTCCACATTCCTGTGGGCTTTTACAAGCCTCCCACTGGTTGAATAAACGTTTCCACGTCAAATAAAAAAAACATCCTTAGTGAAGGTTCAATGTTATCTTCATCCCTAAACTAGCAACATTAACTATTTTCTATTGTTATTCTCAATGACATTCCTGGCCTTATGAAATCCTGACTAAATACAATGTTGATGTTCCCACCAGCAACCATTTGTTTATTCGATTATATTTCTCATTAAGATGAATATTGTTTTAATTCTGCATGGGTCACGCATTGCTTTGGTCATGTGGTACCTTATGGGTCAATGATTTTAATTAGAATATAGCAATTATGCTCTGTCCTCAATCACTTACAGTTTCTTTGGAAAGTATTCAGACCCCTTGACTTTTAGGTTTAGGTCATCAGTAAAGGGGACATCTTAAATATTACAATGACCCTTTCAAAGACAGACATCCCCCGGACCTCCCCCTATAACTATTTTTAAAAGGGTAAAAATGTTCTGTTTTCTATAGCATTAAGGTCAGGGCGTTGTGATGCCCACTCCAATACCTTGACTTTGTTGTCCTTAAGCCATTTTGCCACAACTTTGGAAGTATGCTTGGCATCATTGTACATTTGGAAGACCCATTTGCGACCAAGCTTTAACTTCCTGACTGATGTCTTGAGATGTTGCTTCAATATATTCACGTAATTTTCCAACCCCCATGATGCCATCTATTTTGTGAAGTGCCCCAGTCCTTCCTCCAGCGAAGCACCCCCATAACATGATGCTGCCACCTGTGTGCTTCACGGTTGGGATGGTGTTCTTCGGCTTGCAAGCATCCCCCTTTTTCCTCCGATCATAACGATAGTCATTATGGCCAAACAGTTCTATTTTTGTTTCATCTGACCAGAGGACCCCTTCAGGCATTTGGAAATCGCTCCCAAGGATGAACCAGACTTGTGGAGGTCTACCATTTTTTTCTGAGATCTTGGCAGATTTGTATTTATTTTCCCATGATATCAAGTAAAGAGGCACTGAGTTTCAAGGTAGGTCTTGAAATACATACACAGGTGCTCTTCCAATTGACTCATGATGTCAATTAGCCTATCAGAAGCTATAGACATAATTTTCTGGAATTTTCCAAGGCTGTTTAAAGGCACAGTCAACTTAGTGTATTTAAACTTCTGACCCACTGGGATTGTGAAATAATCTGTCTGTAAACAATTGTTGAAAAAATGACTTGTGTCATTAACACAGATGTCCTAACCGACTTGCCAAAACGATAGTTTGTTAACAAGAAATGTGTGGAGTGGTTGAAAAATGAGTTATAATGACTCCAACCTAAGTGTATGTAATCTTTAACTTCAACTGTATATACTGTATCCTTCACTATCTATTCTTCACTATATATTGCATCTTAGCTGCTGTGTTTCTGCTCATCCATGTTTTATACTTCTATATTTCCCATTCCTTTACTGGATTATGTGTATTAGGTTTAGTTGTGGAATTTGTTAGATATTATCTGTTTGATACTGCTGCACTGTCGGATCTAGAAGCACAAGCATTTCACTACACTCACAATGACATCTGCTAACCATGTGTATGTGACCAATAACATCTGCTAACCCTGTGTATGTGACCAATAACATCTGCTAACCATGTGTATGTGACCAATAACATCTGCTAACCATGTGTATGTGACCAATAACATCTGCTAACCATGTGTATGTGACCAATAACATCTGCTAACCATGTGTATGTGACCAATAACATCTGCTAACCATGTGTATGTGACCAATAACATCTGCTAACCATGTGTATGTGACCAATAACATCTGATAACCATGTGTATGTGACCAATAACATCTGCTAACCATGTGTATGTGACCAATAACATCTGATAACCATGTGTATGTGACCAATAACATGTGATAACCATGTGTATGTGACCAATAACATCTGATAACCATGTGTATGTGACCAAAAACATCTGCTTACCATGTGTATGTGACCAAAAACATCTACTAACCATGTGTATGTGACCAATAACATCTGCTAACCATGTGTATGTGACCAATAACATGTGATAACCATGTGTATGTGACCAATAACATGTGATAACCATGTGTATGTGACCAATAACATCTGATAACCATGTGTATGTGACCAAAAACATCTGCTAACCATGTGTATGTGACCAATAACATATGCTAACCATGTGTATGTGACCAATAACATGTGCTAACCATGTGTATGTGACCAATAACATCTGATAACCATGTGTATGTGACCAATAACATGTGATAACCATGTGTATGTGACCAATAACATGTGATAACCATGTGTATGTGACCAAAAACATCTGCTTACCATGTGTATGTGACCAAAAACATCTACTAACCATGTGTATGTGACCAATAACATCTGCTAACCATGTGTATGTGACCAATAACATGTGATAACCATGTGTATGTGACCAATAACATGTGATAACCATGTGTATGTGACCAATAACATCTGATAACCATGTGTATGTGACCAAAAACATCTGCTAACCATGTGTATGTGACCAATAACATATGCTAACCATGTGTATGTGACCAATAACATCTGATAACCATGTGTATGTGACCAATAACATGTGCTAACCATGTGTATGTGACCAATAACATCTGATAACCATGTGTATGTGACCAATAACATGTGATAACCATGTGTATGTGACCAATAACATCTGATAACCATGTGTATGTGACCAAAAACATCTGCTAACCATGTGTATGTGACCAATAACATATGCTAACCATGTGTATGTGACCAATAACATCTGATAACCATGTGTATGTGACCAATAACATGTGCTAACCATGTGTATGTGACCAATAACATCTGATAACCATGTGTATGTGACCAATAACATGTGATAACCATGTGTATGTGACCAATAACATGTGATAACCATGTGTATGTGACCAATAACATGTGATAACCATGTGTATGTGACCAATAACATCTGATAACCATGTGTATGTGACCAATAACATCTGATAACCATGTGATGATGTTTGATCAATGTGGAAAACTGATTGGATTTGGTAAAAATCCATCTACAAAAGGTATTTGTATTAATTTTCACACAACTGGTAACATTGACTGGTGACATTTAGTGTTTCACCCAACTGGCAACCTAAATCCAATGACGGTGGACATTTTGTGTAGATTTCATGTTGAATTCACTTTAGTTGACGAATCAAAGAAAATAGAAACTAGATGTTGAACGGACGTCTGTGCCCAGCGGCTGGTTTGAATAAGCGGCTACTGATCAAACGGCTACGGAGGTTTATTGCGGATAAAAGTCTTTGCGTGATGACGTAGTGCACGGAAAAAAAATGTTTTCCTGTTGAATTCCCATGTACTGAATGAAAAATGCAAATTAAATGGGTTTCCATTGCATTTTCAACTCTACTGAGGGTTTTGAAAAACCGTTGAGTTATATAGCAAAAGTCCTCTTGTCCCGTGCACTGTAGCCAACAGCTCAAAGATACAGTGCTGGTAGGCTACCTACATGATGAGATTATTATGGATAACATTACATTTAAGTCATTTAGCAGACGCTCTTATCCAGAGCGATAAGAGCGACATTATTTTATTTGTCAAATGGCAACCAAGCATCAATCATCATCATGTCACCAGAAGAAGACCCTCAAAATGTATTCGAAAGGAGCATCAAGCTCAACACATGCACTTTCACCACCCTGTGAAGTCTATCATTTATTTAACCTGTAGCCTAATAAACTGCATGGTTTCCCAAGTCGTAGTGGGAGGACCACACAATATATCATCGCGTGACTCCAAGTTAACTAAGATATGATCGTTATTAAATCGATATTTGCGCATAAAGGATTAATGCCGCCATTTCTCGTTTATACATTTTTACTGACACAAAATGACCCCACCATGTCAAACGAAGTAACAAATCGTCTGTCGGCATTTAGAAAAGTGTACAGGCATATCCTGTTTCCATCAGCCCGGTCATTACTTTGGAAATGGAGATCCTCCTCTCCACCCTCTCCGAGTTGGGCATCTCCGGCGCGGCCCACGCTTGATTGCGTCCTACCTGACAGGTCGCTCCTACCAGGTGGCGTGGCGAGAATCTGTCTCCTCACCACGCACTCACCACTGGCGTCCCCCAGGGCTCTGTTCTAGGCCCTCTCCTATTCTCGCTATACACCAAGTCACTTGGCTCTGTCATAACCTCACATGGTCTCTCGTATCATTGCTATGCAGACGACACACAATTAATCTTCTCCTTTCCCCTTCTGATGACCAGGTGGCGAATCGCATCTCTGCATGTCTGGCAGACATATCAGTGTGGATGACGGATCACCACCTCAAGCTGAACCTCGGCAAGACGGAGCTGCTCTTCCTCCCGGGAAGGACTGCCCGTTCCATGATCTCGCCATCACGGTTGACAACTCCATTGTGTCCTCCTCCCAGAGCGCTAAGAACCTTGGCGTGATCCTGGACAACACCCTGTCGTTCTCAACTAACATCAAGGCGGTGGCCCGTTCTTGTAGGTTCATGCTCTACAACATCCGCAGAGTACGACCCTGCCTCACACAGGAAGCAGCGCAGGTCCTAATCCAGGCACTTGTCATCTCCCGTCTGGATTACTGCAACTCGCTGTTGGCTGGGCTCCCTGCCTGTGCCATTAAACCCCTACAACTCATCCAGAACGCCGCAGCCCGTCTGGTGTTCAACCTTCCCAAGTTCTCTCACGTCACCCCGCTCCTCCGCTCTCTCCACTGGCTTCCAGTTGAAGCTCGCATCCGCTACAAGACCATGGTGCTTGCCTACGGAGCTGTGAGGGGAACGGCACCTCAGTACCTCCAGGCTCTGATCAGGCCCTACACCCAAACAAGGGCACTGCATTCATCCACCTCTGGCCTGCTCGCCTCCCTACCACTGAGGAAGTACAGTTCCCGCACAGCCCAGTCAAAACTGTTCGCTGCTCTGGCCCCCCAATGGTGGAACAAACTCCCTCACGACGCCAGGACAGCGGAGTCAATCACCACCTTCCGGAGACACCTGAAACCCCACCTCTTTCAGGAATACCTAGGATAGGATAAAGTAATCCTTCTCACCCCCCCTTAAAAGATTTAGATGCACTATTGTAAAGTGGCTGTTCCACTGGATGTCTTAAGGTGAACGCACCAATTTGTAAGTCGCTCTGGATAAGAGTGTCTGCTAAATGACTTAAATGTAATGTAAATGGAAATGGTTGGATCAATATCCACCTTCATGATATGTAAGAAGCCTGATTTGGAATGTCTTAGTAGTTCTATCTGATGTCATAATACACCCCTCCGATAATCAAGTGATATTTGGAATGTCTGAGTAGTTCTATCTGATGTCATAATACACCCCTCTGATAATCAAGTGATGTTCACATGTGATGCATTTGCTCCATTGTTTACATTTAAGTTGGAGGCCCACTCTGATGATGTATGTCTTACATAGTGGGGCTTTAAATGAAAAGTATGGTGACATCTTAGTGGGGCTTGAAATTAATAGGATTATTAATCAAAAACTTCTATAGCAGCAATACACTGTGGCTTTGACTTCAAGAAGAGAATGGGCTGATGGGTGGTGGTGCTACTCTATAGGTAAGGCTGTCCAATATGAATGTTCAAGGGACCCAGGGACCCTCTGCACACATCGACAACAGTCACCCTCGAAGCATCGTTACCCATCGCTCCACAAAAGCCGCGGCCCTTGCAGAGCAAGGGGAACTACTACTTCAAGGTCTCAGAGCTAGTGACGTAACCGATTGAAACGCTATTTAGCGCGCACCGCTAACTATGCTAGCCGTTTCACATCCGTTACATGTAAGTGTATAAGTGCAAATTTACACTTATACACTTACATTGTAGCAAAGTGTAATTTCTTCAGTGTTGTCACATGAAAAGATATACTCAAATATTTACAAAAATGTGAGGGGTGTACTCACAAAATCATACAATGTGATTTTCTGGATTTTTGCTTTAGATTCCATCTCTCACAGTTGAAGTGTACCTATGATAAATAAAATAAAATAAAATCTGACATGACTTCGGCATTCTTTGGAATTCTGATCGGTTTTATGTACTGGAAAAATAGAAAAGAGAGGTGTAACTTTGCATTGGGACTTGTGATGCTATACTAATGCAGATCCATATGTTACATGTGGTTACATTTAGCTACCTTCACTTTAAGGGAGTTGTATGGCCACATTTAGATGTGAAAAAATAACAGACAGAGAAAACCATTTCTATTCTAACAGTATTTGGGTCATTCTTGAGCTCTGGTAATATTTCAGTCCCACTGACTGATTTTGTATATAAATTGAAATGTCCAGTATAATGAATTGAAATAAATATAGAATTAATTTAAACTTAATTATTACAAAATCATATATTATTTTATATGGCGTTTCAATTCATTTTTACTTGGGAAATTAATATTAAAATGTGCACATAATTGAATGCAAACATACATTTGTGTAATTTTGTTGAGAAAGTATTTTTTATCAAATAAATGCATGATTATTGATTAAAATCACACCATGTAGCTCTGTCCCTCAGTCTACATGTAACGGGTTGTAAACCTGTGACAGGGTTAAGTTATTTACTTTATTTATGAGTATTGCATCTAAACAAATTAATAATTGAATATATTATACATTATATATATATACAGCATTCAAAAGTGACCAAAACATCAGCCAGGAAGCATAGGAACTGAGAAGTGGTCTGTAGTCCCCACCTGCAGAACCACTACTTTATTGGGCGTGTCTTGCTAATTGCCTATAATTTCCACCTGTTGTCTATTCCATTTGCACAACAGCATGTGAAATTTATTGTCAATCAGTGTAACGGCTTTCTTGTGATGAAGGAGAGTCAGACCAAAATGCAGCGTTGTGATGATTCATGTTATTTTAATAAAGGAAAACCTATACACGGAAAAACTACCAAAATAATGAAAATGTGAAAACCGAAACAGTCCTATCTGGTGCAAACACAGAGACAGGAACATCAGGACACTAAGGACAATCACCCACGAAACACTCAAAGAATATGGCTGCCTAAATATGGTTCCCAATCAGAGACAACGATAAACACCTGCCTCTGATTAAGAACCACTTCAGACAGCCATAGACTTAACTAGAACACCCCACAAAGCTACAATCCCAATACCAACACACCACATACAAAAACCCATGCCACACCCTGGCCTGACCAAATAAATGAAGATAAACACAATATATTATGACCAGGGCGTGACAGATCCCCCCCCCCCTAAGGTGCGGACTCCCGGACGCACATCAAAACAATAGGGAGGGTCCGGGTGGGCGTCTGTCCATGGTGGCGGCTCCGGCGCGGGACGTGGACCCCACTCTATCAATGTCTTAGTCCCTCTTCCTCGCATCCTAGGATAGTCCACCCTCGCCGCCGACCATGGCCTAGTAGTCCTCACCCAGAACCCCACTGGACTGAGGGGCAGCTCGGGACTGAGGGGCAGCTCGGGACTGAGGGGCAGCTCGGGACTGAGGGGCAGCTCGGGACTGAGGGGAAGCTCGGGACTGAGGGGAAGCTCGGGACTGAGGGGAAGCCCAGCACTGAAGGGAAGCCCAGCACTGAGAGGAAGCCCAGCACTGAGAGGAAGCCCAGCACTGAGAGGAAGCTCAGCACTGAGTGAAAGCACAGGCAGGTAGTTGGATCCGGCAGATTCTGGCTGGCTGGCGGTTCTGGCAGATCCTGGCTGACTGGCGGATCTGGAAGAGTCTGGTTGACTGGCAGATCTGGAAGAGTCTGGTTGACTGGCGGATCTGGAAGAGTCTGGTTGACTGGCGGATCTGGAAGAGTCTGGTTGACTGGCGGATCTGGAAGAGTCTGGTTGACTGGCGGATCTGGAAGAGTCTGGTTGACTGGCAGATCTGGAAGAGTCTGGCTGACTGGCGGATCCTGGCAGACTGACGTCTCTGGAAGAGTCTGGCTGACTGGCGGATCTGGAAGAGTCTGGCTGACTGACGGATCTGGAAGAGTCTGGCTGACTGACGGATCTGGAAGAGTCTGGCTGACTGGCGGATCTGGAATAGTCTGGCTGACTGGCAGATCCTGGCAGACTGACGGATCTGGCTGTTCCATGCTGACTGGTGGCTCTGGCTGCTACATGCTGACTGGCAGCTCTGGCAGCTCCTTGCAGACTGACAGCTCAGGCTGCTCCATGCAGACTGGCAGCGCTGGCTGCGCTGAACAGGCAAGAGACTCCAGCAGCGCTGTAGAGGAGGAAGGCTCTGGCAGCGCTGAACAGGCGGGAGTCTCCAGCAGCGCAGGAGAGGAGAAAGGCTCCGGCAGCGCTGAACAGGCGGGAGACTCCGGCAGCGCAGGAGAGGAGAAAGGCTCCGGCAGCGCTGGAGAGGCGAGGCGCACTGTAGACCTGATGCGTGGTGCTGGCACTGGTGGTACTGGGCCGAGGAAACGCACAGGAAGCCTGGTGCGGGGAGCTGCCACCGGAGGGCTGGTGTGGAGGTGGTACTGGATAGACCGGACCGTGCAGGCGCACTGGAGCTCTTGAGCACCGAGCCTGCCCAACCTTACCCGGTTGAATGGTCCCGGTCGCCCTGCCAGTGCGGCGAGGTGGAATAGCCCGCACTGGGCTATGCAGGCGAACCGGAGACACCGTGCGCAAGGCTGGTGCCATGTAAGCCGGCTTGGAGACGCACTGGGGACCAGATGCGAGAGCCGGGCTTCATGGCACTTTGGCTCGACGCTCACTCTAGCCCGGCCGATACGCGGAGCTGGAATGTACCGCACCGGGCTATGCACCCGCACTGGGGACACCGTGCGCTCCAAAGCATAACACGGTGCCTGCCCGGTCTCACTAGCCCCCCGGTAAGCACAGGGAGTTTGCACAGGTCTCCTATCTGGCGTAGCCATACTCCCTGTGAGCCACCCCCCAAGAAATTTTTGGGGCTGACTCCCGGGCTTCCTTGCCAACCGTGTTCCCTCATATCGCCGGCTCCTCTCTCCGGCTGCCTCTGCTCTCCTCGCTGCCTCCACCTGTTCCCATGGAAGGCGATCCCTTCCCGCCAGGATCTCCTCCCATGTGTAGCAACCCTTGCCATCCAATATATCTTCCCATGTCCAATCCTCATTGCGCCGCTGTTGCTGTTGCCTGTTGTCACGCCGCTTGGTCCTGTTGTGGTGGGTGATTCTGTAACGGCTTTCTTGTGGTGAAGGAGAGTCGGACCAAAATGCAGCGTTGTGATGATTCATGTTATTTTAATAAAGGAAAACCTATACATGGAAAAACTACCAAAATAATGAAAATGTGAAAACCGAAACAGTCCTATCTGGTGCAAACACAGAGACAGGAACATCAGGACACTAAGGACAATCACCCACGAAACACTCAAAGAATATGGCTGCCTAAATATGGTTCCCAATCAGAGACAACGATAAACACCTGCCTCTGATTGAGAACCACTTCAGACAGCCATAGACTTAACTAGAACACCCCACTAAGCTACAATCCCAATACCAACACACCACATACAAAAACCCATGCCACACCCTGGCCTGACCAAATAAATGAAGATAAACACAATATATTACGACCAGGGCGTGACAATCAGTGTTGCTTCCTAAGTGGACAGTTTTATTTCACAGAAGTGTGATTGGCTTGGAGTTACATTGTGTTGTTTAAGTGTTCCCTTTATTTTTTTGAGCAGTGTATAACGATATTTTGGAGGTTATTTTGTTTTCAAAAAAACTAGAGTGACCGATTGTAATCTGAATAAAGGCCAAAACATGTATTTCTGTTTTTAGAGGGAGAGAAACGCTGGGCCAGTTGTGCTCCGCCCTGTGGGACTCCCAATCACAGTCAGATGTGATACATAATAATACATTTTGCTATATTATTTGTTTGGTCTTTTCTGGTGGATTAAACTGAAATTTCAACCAATCACGGCCTGTTGTGATACAGCCAACCTAACTAAGAAATACATTTGATGATAGAATTCTCCCCCTATCCTGCTTCTAGGCAAGTCTATTGTCCAGCTTATTGCTAATAGCCATAATGGCGCTGTACGACATGACCGTGTGTGTTTTGAAAGAGTGTTTTCCATTTAGCAACAATTTGTTTACCTTCATTAGACAACTTTGTTCCAATATTTCTGTCATTCATTGATATTTATTCCATAGTAATTTGTTATAGATCCATAACTAAATAAACATCTGCATTTTGAAAGAGTATTTGTATCATTGTTAAAGAAAGCATAAAGATGTTGATGAAGATATACTGTACTGCTGTTTTGAGTTAGAAATGTAACACTTAAGAGCACTTAAGCATGGAATACTTTGCAGGTTGTTCACACCTACAGTAGCCGGGATATAAAGAGTCTATTGTCCTGCTAATTGACCTACAAGTGTTTGAAAACCTGTTTTGAAAATGCCACCAGCTGTCCATCACTACTGTAAACAAAAACACAGCATCTTGGTTACATTCTTTATTTTGACCACATCACAAATCATTTGTATCTACCTTTCCAATTGCTTTTAGAGTTTGGGATTTACAAATGTGCGCTTTTCATATCATTTTTTGTTAAATCCAGTTCGGATTTAAGTATAACTTTTGACTGACGCCTTTAATGAGAGGTCTACTGCTTTAATATTGAATAATATCTGCCCTCCGAATTAATATCTAAGGGGCATTTTTCACACCATTATTAGTTACATTGTTTTAGTTTGAATGTGCAGACAGGCTCTAAGAACAGCGGGAGCGTTTCCCTAGTCAGCGCCATTATGAATGCAATGCCCCTTAAAGTGTTGCTCTGTGCTACCCAGTGGGGTGGGGATCCAACCCCCCTTCCTCCTTCTCCCTTTCCCATAGGGTGTTACAGTGAAAGACAAGAAAGAACCTTTCAGAATGGAAGAGGTGGCTGTTATCGTGAAATAACCTTTTAGAGAGGAAGAGGATGCTGTCTCAATAAAGGTGAAGGAGGAAGACGTTTTGGGAGTGAAAGAGGAGGATACAGAATATCAGATTAACACCAGTGAGTACTGTCTTAAACAAGGGCACAAACTGTTGTTGAACTAATGTGGGTTTTAAAGGGGCATTCTACTGAAGTTCTACACTTGAATATGTTGTTCAGTACTGTATAAATTGTTTAATTGTCAATCTGTCGTTGGTACATACATTAGATTTTTTGGATCCCTACAAATCTGGATCCCTACAAATCAGCAGGGCCAGACAATCTGGACCCTGTCTTTCTAAATATTATCTGCCGAAATTCTTCCAATCCCTATTACTAGACTGTTCAACCTCTCTTCCGTATCGTCTGAGATCCCCAAAGATTGAAAGCTGCTGCGTCAACCCCTCTTCGAAGGGGAGACACTCTAGACCCAAACTGTTATAGACCTATATCCATCCTGCCCGGCATTTCTAAAATCTTCAAAAGCCAAGTTAACAAACGATCACCGACCAGTTCGAATCCCACCGTACCTTCTCCACTATGCAATCTGGTTTCCGAGCTGGTCATGGGTGCACCTAGCCACGCTCCAGGTCCTAAACGATATAATATCCGCCATCGATAAAAGACAGTACTGTGCAGCCGTCTTCATCGACCTGGCCAAGGCTATCGACTCTGTCAATCACTGCATTTTTATTGGCAGACTCAATAGCCTTGGCTTCTCAAATGACTTCCTCGCCTGGTTCACCAACTGCTTCTCAGATATAGTTCAGTGTGTCAAATCGGAGGGCCTGTTCTCCGGACCGTTGGCAGTCTCTATGGGGTGCCACAGGGTTCAATTCTCGGGCCGACTCTTATCAATGTCGCCCTCTTGCTGCTGGTGACTCTCTGATCCTCCTCTACTCTGACGACACCATTCTGTATACATCTGGCCCTTCTTTGGACACTGTGTTAACAAACCTCGAAACGAGCTTCAATGCCACACAACACTCATTCCGTGGCCTCCAACTGCTTTTAAATGGTAGTAAAACTAAATGCATGCTCTTCAGCCGATTGCTGCCCACACCCGCCTGCCAGACTAGCATCACTACTCTGGACGGTTCTGACCTAGAATATGTGGACAACTACAAATACCTAGGTGTTTGGTTAGACTGTAAACTCTCCTTCCAGACTCACATTAAGCATCTCAATCCAAAATTACATCTAGAATCGGCTTCCGATTTCGCAAGAAAGCCTCCTTCACACATGCTGCCAAACATACCCTCGTAAAACTGACTATCCTACCGATCTTTGACTTTGGCGAGGTCATTTACAAAATAGCCTCCAACACCCTACTAAGCAAACTGGATGTAGTCTATCACAGTGCCATCCGTTTTGTCACCAAAGCCCCATATACTACCCTACATATTCGTCGCCAAACCCACTGGCTCCAGGTCATCTATAAGCCTTTGCTAGGTAAAGCCCCGCCTTATCTCAGCTCACTGGTCACCAAAGCAACACCACCCATAGCACACGCTCCAGCAGGTATATTTCACTGGTCATCCCCAAAGCCAACACTTCCTTTGGCTGCCTTTCCTTCCAGTTCTCTGCTGCCAATGACTGTAACTAATTGCAAAAATCACTGAAGCTGGAGTCTTGTATCTCCCTCTCTAACTTTAAGCTTCATCTGTCAGAGCAGCTTACATATCACTGTACCTGTACACAGCCAATCTGTAAATAGCACACCCAACTACCTCATCCCCATATTGTTTTTATCCTCTTCTATTTTGCACCCCAGTATCTCTATCTTGCACATCATCATCTGCACATCTATCACTCCAGTGTTAATGCTAAATTGTAATTATTTTGCCTCTATGGCCTATTTATTGCCTTACCTCCCTACTCTTCTACATTTTGCACACACTGTACATAGATTTTTCTATTGTGTTATTGACTGCACATTTGTTTATGTGTAACTCTGTGTTGTTGTTTTTGTCGCACTGCTTTGCTTTATCTTGGCCAGGTCGCAGTTGTAAATGAAAACTTGTTCTCAATTAGCCTTCCTGGTTAAAAAGGCTAAATAAATACAAATAAAAAAATACCTTCATGAGGTTCTATAGTAGCAAGGATCTGAAACCTCCAGAGGGCTTGATGGCTCAATCCACCAGAGGTATGGCTACAACATATACATTGTTTAAAGGCATCTCTGTTCAAGAGATCTGTAATGATGCATGTTGTGGTGATGAACCTTCATGAGGTTCTACTGAATGGACATCACTACACATACGGTGAGTAGAGTGGGGACCTCTGAGCGATG
The DNA here is from genome assembly GCF_034236695.1 of Oncorhynchus nerka. Classification (NCBI taxonomy): domain Eukaryota; kingdom Metazoa; phylum Chordata; class Actinopteri; order Salmoniformes; family Salmonidae; genus Oncorhynchus; species Oncorhynchus nerka. Next base: position 5,696,761 of record NC_088410.1, on the reverse strand, counting down.
GTCCTGTCTAGACTTGGCATCAGAGAGTATATGAGCTCTATGGTAGTTGGTAGTTGACTAGGTTACCTTTCACACATGGAAGACAAACGTACTTAGATGTGAAGACGGGAGAGACTATGGCCCTATATAGGAAGTGGAGTCATCTGCTATTAGCTGTTGCTTGACAGATGTTGTTTGATTGGATCTCCCTAGACTCCGCCCCTAACGAGGCTTATAATATCATAGAACAGGGGTTATGTTAGGTAACCTTAAGTTACATGTCCTACTATGCTAATGTCTCTGTATTAAATTGCCCATAACTTTAACACTAGCAGAGATCCTGGAACTAATATACCCTTAAAGTATATTATATTCAACAATATATATAAAAATTGAAACATTTATATTTTCAATATTTATATTTTCTATATTAATAAATTCATGTAAGAAATGTATGAATGAAATCAAAATACAAGTGAAATACTTACTTACAAGCCCTTAATTAACCAACAATGCAGTTTTAAGAAAAATAAGTGTTATGTATAAAATACAAATAATTTAGGTTAAAGAGCAGCAGTAAAATAACAGTAGCGAGGCTTTATACAGGTAACACCGGCACAGAGTCAATGTGGAGGCCATATACAGGTATTACCGGTACAGAGTCAATGTGGAGGCCATATACAGGAGGTACCAGTACAGAGTCAATGTGGAGGATATATACAGGAGGTACCAGTACATAGTCAATGTGGAGGGTATATACAGGAGGTACCAGTACATAGTCAATGTGGAGGGTATATACAGGAGGTACCGGAACAGAGTCAATGTGGAGGGTATATACAGGAGGTACCAGTACATAGTCAATGTGGAGGGTATATACAGGAGGTACCAGAACAGAGTCAATGTGGAGGGTATATACAGGAGGTACCGGAACAGAGTCAATGTGGAGGCTATATACAGGAGGTACCGGAACAGAGTCAATGTGGAGGCTATATACAGGAGGTACCGAACAGAGTCAATGTGGAGGGTATATACAGGAGGTACCAGTACATAGTCAATGTGGAGGCTATATACAGGAGGTACCGGAACATAGTCAATGTGGAGGGTATATACAGGAGGTACCGGAACAGAGTCAATGTGGAGGGTATATACAGGATGTACAGTACAGAGTCACTGTGGAGGCTATATTTCTTTGTATCATAGATAATTGCGTAATATCGTATTTCGTCGTCCTAACGCAGTCTACACTGCCCTGCAGCTAGCCAGCTAGCTAACGTCCACCGTTAGCTAGTCCACCGTCTACCGATTAGCAGCACAACTATTACACTCAACTGAACGACTTGATTAGTGTAGTGTTAGCTAGCTACATAGTTGTCTTTGCTGTCTTCACAAGATAATTGTGTAGTTTAGAGTGTGTAGTTTTATGTCATCCTTAACATAGAGACTCTGCTTGCTAGCCAACAGCTAGCCAACGTCTACCGAACAGAACTTCTGCACTCAACAATGGTCGCATTTCGCTTCGCTCCACAGGTAGTATCACATTTTTTCATTTCATTTCATTACAGTACAACGGCTTGATTTGTTTGATCGTAGCTAGCTACATAGCTAGCTACATAGCCGTCTTTGTATCAAAGATAATTGTGTAGTCTAGAGCGATTTCCTAGGTTAACTAGCCAGCTATTGTCGTTCTTTAACGCAACGTAACGTAATCAACACTGCTAGCTAGCCAGCTAGCCCCGAATAGCAGCACAGTAGAAACTATTACACTCAACGGAACGACTTGATTACTGTAGTGTCAACAACGCAGCCAATGCCAACTAGCCTACTTAGTCAACAACGCAGCCTCTGCCAGCTAGCCTACTTCAGCAGTACTGTATCATTTTAATCATTTTAGTCAATAAGATTCTTGCTACGTAAGCTTAACTCTCTGAACACTCGTGACGTGTAGTCCACTTGTCATTCCAATCTCCTTTGCATTAGCGTAGCCTCTTGTGTAGCCTGTCAACTATGTGTCTGTCTATCCCTGTTCTCTCCTCTCTGCACAGACCACACAAACGCTCCACACCGCGTGGCCGCGGCCACCCTAATCTGGTGGTCCCAGCGCGCACGACCCACGTGGAGTTCCAGGTCTCCGGTAGCCTCTGGAACTGCCGATCTGCGGCCAACAAGGCAGAGTTCATCTCCGCCTATGTCTCCCTCCAGTCCCTCGACTTCTTGGCACTGACGGAAACATGGATCACCACAGACAACACTGCTACTCCTACTGCTCTCTCTTGTCTGCCCACGTGTTCTCGCACACCCCGAGAGCTTCTGGTCAGCGGGTGGTGGCACCGGGATCCTCATCTCTCCCAAGTGGTCTTTCTCTCTTTCTCCCCTTACCCATCTGTCTATCGCCTCCTTTGAATTCCATGCTGTCACAGTTACCAGCCCTTTCAAGCTTAACATCCTTATCATTTATCGCCCTCCAGGTTCCTCGGAGAGTTCATCAATGAGCTTGATGCCTTGATAAGCTCCTTTCCTGAGGACGGCTCACCTCTCACAGTTCTGGGCGACTTTAACCTCCCCACGCCTACCTTGACTCATTCCTCTCTGCCTCCTTCTTTCCACTCCTCTCCTCTTTTGACCTCACCCTCTCACCTTCCCCCCTACTCACAAGGCAGGAAATACGCTCGACCTCATCTTTACTAGATGCTGTTCTTCCACTAACCTCGTTGCAACTCCTCCAAGTCTCCGACCACTACCTTGTATCCTTTTCCCTCGCTCTCATCCAACACTTCCCACACTGCCCCTACTCGGATGGTATCGCGCCGTCCCAACCTTCAAGCTCTCTCCCGCTACTCTCTCCTCTTCCATCCTATCATCTCTTCCCTCTGCTCAAACCTTCTCCAACCTATCTCCTGATTCTGCCTCCTCAACCCTCCTCTTCTCCCTTTCTGCATCCTTTGACTCTCTATGTCCCTATCCTCCAGGCCGGCTCGGTCCTCCCCTCCCGCTCCGTGGCTCGACGACTCATTGCGAGCTCACAGAACAGGGGCTCCGGGCAGCCGAGGAAATGGAGGAAAACTCGCCTCCCTGCGGACCTGACATCCTTTCACTCCCTCCTCTCTACATTTTCCTCTTCTCTCTCTGCTGCTAAAGCCACTTTCTACCACTCTAAATTCCAAGCATCTGCCTCTAACCCTAGGAAGCTCTTTGCAACCTTCTCCTCCCTCCTGAATCCTCCCTCCCCCTCCCCCTCCTCCCTCTCTGCAGATGACTTCGTCAACCATTTTGAAAAGAAGGTCGACGACATCCGATCCTCGTTTGCTAAGTCAAACGACACCGCTGGTTCTGCTCACACTGCCCTACCCTGTGCTCTGACCTCTTCTCCCTCTCTCTCCAGATGAAATCTCGCGTCTTGTGACGGCCGGCCGCCCTACAACCTGCCCGCTTGACCCTATCCCCTCCTCTCTTCTCCAGACCATTTCCGGAGACCTCCTCCCTTACCTCACCTCGCCTCATCAACTCATCCCTGACCGCTGGCCACGTCCCTTCCGTCTTCAAGAGCGAGAGTTGCACCCTTCTGAAAAACCTACACTCGATCCCTCCGATGTCAACAACTACAGACCAGTATCCCTTCTTTCTTTCTCTCCAAAACTCTTGAACGTGCCGTCCTGGCCAGCTCTCCGCTATCTCTCTCAGAATGACCTTCTTGATCCAAATCAGTCAGGTTTCAAGACTAGTCATTCAACTGAGACTGCTCTTCTCTGTATCACGGAGGCGCTCCGCACTGCTAAAGCTAACTCTCTCTCCTCTGCTCATCCTTCTAGACCTATCGGCTGCCTTCGATACTGTGAACCATCAGATCCTTCTCTCCACCCTCTCCGAGTTGGGCATCTCTCTCGGCGCGGCCCACACTTGGATTGCGTCCTACCTGACAGGTCGCTCCTACCAGGTGGCGTGGCGAGAATCCGTCTCCACACCACGTGCTCACCACTGGTGTCCCCAGGGCTCTGTTCTAGGCCCTCTCCTAGCTCCTCGCTATACACCAAGTCACTTGGCTCTGTCATAACCTCACATGGTCTCTCCTATCATTGCTATGCAGACGACACACAATTAATCTTCCCTTTCCCCTTCTGATGACCAGGTGGCGAATCGCATCTCTGCATGTCTGGCAGACATATCCGTGTGGATGACGGATCACCACCTCAAGCTGAACCTCGGCAAGACGGAGCTGCTCTTCCTCCCGGGGAAGGACTGCCCGTTCCATGATCTCGCCATCACGGTTGACAACTCCATTGTGTCCTCCTCCCAGAGCGCTAAGAACCTTGGCGTGATCCTGGACAACACCCTGTCGTTCTCAACTAACATCAAGGCGGTGGCCCGTTCCTGTAGGTTCATGCTCTACAACATCCGCAGAGTACGACCCTGCCTCACACAGGAAGCGGCGCAGGTCCTAATCCAGGCACTTGTCATCTCCCGTCTGGATTACTGCAACTCGCTGTTGGCTGGGCTCCCTGCCTGTGCCATTAAACCCCTACAACTCATCCAGAACGCCGCAGCCCGTCTGGTGTTCAACCTTCCCAAGTTCTCTCACGTCACCCCGCTCCTCCGCTCCCCTCCACTGGCTTCCAGTTGAAGCTCGCATCCGCTACAAGACCATGGTGCTTGCCTACGGAGCTGTGAGGGGAACGGCACCTCAGTACCTCCAGGCTCTGATCAGGCCCTACACCCAAACAAGGGCACTGCGTTCATCCACCTCTGGCCTGCTCGCCTCCCTACCACTGAGGAAGTACAGTTCCCGCCTCAGCCCAGTCAAAACTGTTCGCTGCTCTGGCCCCCAATGGTGGAACAAACTCCCTCACGACGCCAGGACAGCGGAGTCAATCACCACCTTCCGGAGACACCTGAAACCCCACCTCTTTAAGGAATACCTAGGATAGGATAAAGTAATCCCTCTCACCCCCTCCCCTGAAAAGATTTAGATGCACTACTGTTCCACTGGAGGTCATAAGGTGAATGCACCAATTTGTAAGTCGCTCTGGATAAGAGCGTCTGCTAAATGACTTAAAACAACACCCTGTCATTCTCAACTAACATCAAGGCGGTGGCCCGTTCCTGTAGGTTCATGCTCTACAACATCCGCAGAGTACGACCCTGCCTCACACAGGAAGCGGCGCAGGTCCTAATCCAGGCACTTGTCATCTCCCGTCTGGATTACTGCAACTTGCTGTTGGCTGGGCTCCCTGCCTGTGCCATTAAACCCCTACAACTCATCCAGAACGCCGCAGCCCGTCTGGTGTTCAACCTTCCCAAGTTCTCTCACGTCACCCCGCTCCTCCGCTCTCTCCACTGGCTTCCAGTTGAAGCTCGCATCCGCTACAAGACCATGGTGCTTGCCTACGGAGCTGTGAGGGGACGGCACCTCAGTACCTCCAGGCTCTGATCAGGCCCTACACCCAAACAAGGGCACTGCGTTCATCCACCTCTGGCCTGCTCGCCTCCCTACCACTGAGGAAGTACAGTTCCCGCTCAGCCCAGTCAAAACTGTTCGCTGCTCTGGCCCCCCAATGGTGGAACAAACTCCCTCACGACGCCAGGACAGCGGAGTCAATCACCACCTTCCGGAGACACCTGAAACCCCACCTCTTTAAGGAATACCTAGGATAGGATAAAGTAATCCTTCTCACCCCCCCTTAAAAGATTTAGATGCACTATTGTAAAGTGGCTGTTCCACTGGTTGTCATAAGGTGAATGCACCAATTTGTAAGTCGCTCTGGATAAGAGCGTCTGCTAAATGACTTAAATGTAATGTAAATGTAAATGTAAATATTTATGCAAATAAGGTATTCATTTTTATAAATTGACAAATTTGTAAAAAACTTTTTTCGCTTTGTCATTATGTGTATATTGATGAGGGGTAAAACATGCATTTAATCCATTTTTGTTTAAGCCTGTAACAATATGTGGAAAAAGTCAAGGGGTCCTGTATAATGCCCTGTATATGCTTTAAACTACAATTTAAGGATCTGAAGTGATAAACACAAAGGCATAATGGAAAATGCATGTCTAATGGTTATCTCTGTATGAGTCACATTAAAACACTAGGTAGGGTATCTGTATTAGTATGACCAACATAAAAACACCTAGGTAGAGCTGTGGTTATCTCTGTATTAGTATTATCTCTGTATTACCCACATTAAAACACCTAGGTAGAGCAGAGAGGACAGAGCATGTGGCTTTGTAACACACAGGTTTTTCATCTCCACACTGGGATGATTTTAACAGGGCAACGCCACACAGCCTCATGCCTCTCAGTTAGGAGGGTACCAGAAGTAAAATAATAAAAACACAAAACTAATGAACGAGCACACAGGGCCACAGCACTGGGGAGCACACAGTCACCAACAATATATCCCTGGTGTCAATCATTTCAACTGGCTCAGCTCGCTGTTACAGCACAGCACCACCAAATTCCATGTATTAGGTAACCATCTGTCTTTTGTAACCAGAAAAACGTAACATAATACTGTTTTGAGAGTCCCTGATTTAAATTTACTATGTTACACCTAGTCTATGAGACGAGGCTGCACCTAAATTATGCACAGTGTAATATTTGTGTTGTGGAGAAATGACCAGGCAGGAGACGGGAGTACAGTTAGTTTTCGTTTAGTCCAAAAACCCCTCGAGCTCTACAGTTCCCGGCATTCCAGTGCGCATGTGCATTTCCTATTAGGTGTAGTAACGTAACACTGCCGTAATGCATTACTGCTTAGTAACAGCACAGTAACTAATATAAACAGATGTAGATCCCAGATACTACACTCCTCCCCCATAGTGTTTAACTCCCAGAGAACAAGGTAAATATGTTAGGTAACTACTAATGCAATATCTGAACAATGCATTCTTCAACATTTTTCAACTACTGGGTTGAAGCAGACTTTTCAGAGCCCAGCACAAATCCAGGGGATTATTCTGCCCCGAAGATGGAGTTTGTGTCCTAATAACTAACCCAGGTAATGTCCTTTTTCTTTCCTTTTATCTAGGACATATTAAAGTGTTTGTTTTACTGTCCGTTACCTCCTTAACCAGCTCAACTCACAAGCTTTTGAGGTGCCCTTCGCTGTCGAATAGGATATCTCCACTCCTCCTGGGCTTCCTGTGGTGGGCCAGGTTCGGGTGGAAGGTCAGGCTCTGTCTCTCCCGTACGTCCACAGTCAGGAGAATAGTCCTGGGGGTCGTTATTGTTCTTGTTCTCTCGGCATGTCTCTGCTGGGGCGTTGGACCGTAGCAGATGATCCACATGAACGTTGACCTGGCGATGACTAATTTGGACTAGGTAAGTCAAAGGTCCTCTGCGTTGCAAGATCACACCTGAGTTCCACAGGCGCTTGTGGTGTCTGAAATCACGTACCATCACCCTCTCTTCCTCTTTGAATTCTCTGACAGTCTTTGAGTGTCTGCCATGAGCTTTCTTCTGCTGTAGCTGGTGCTTTGCCACAGTGCTTGACAAGTCTGGTTTCAACAATGTCAGGCGGGTACGTGGTTGGCGTTTCAGAAACAGTTCAGCTGGTGTACATTCCGTTACTGTGTGTGGGGTGTTACGGTAAGTAAACAGGAACCGGGGAAGCCTTTGGTGGATGGGCACAGACTGAACCTCGAGTCTAGTCCAGGCCTTCTTAAAGGTTTGCACGGCTCTCTCCGCTGCTCCGTTTGATGCCGGATGGTAAGGTGGTGACAGGATGTGCCTTACTCCGTTGTCCTTGAGAAACATTTCAAAATCGTTTGACGTGAACGGGGGGGCATTGTCCGATACGAGCTCCTTGACTAGTCCAAAGGATGCAAACAGGTGTCTGAGAAGATTGATGGTCTTCTCAGCTGTGGTCAGTTGAGTAGGGAACACTTCCATCCACTTGGAATGGACATTGACGACAACAAGGAAATGTTGCTTGTCAATTTCGGCGTAATCCACATGGATGCGTTCCCAAGGTGTAGCAGCCCAGGACCATGGATGAAGAGGTGCAGCAGCAGGCTTGTTGCGAACATGCTACATGCTGTTGAATGTCCTGATCCAGTCCAGGCCACCACAGATAACTGCGAGCGAGTGCTTTCATTCGAGTGATCCCTGGATGCCCCTCATGCAGTCTCCTCTGGAATTTGTGAGGTACCACCACCCTTGATCCCCACAGAACACACCCTTGATCAGTGGACAAATCAGTGGACAACTGGTATTTCTTGTCGATGAATGGACGAAGGTTATCGTCATTTACGAAGGTTGGCCAACCGCCTAATGTTAAGTCCAAGACTTTGGAAAGCACTGGGTCTTTCCTTGTTTCCTCTGCTATGTCAGAAGCAGATATGGGCAGGTCATCAGGTGAACGCACCAATTTGTAAGTCGCTCTGGATAAGAGCGTCTGCTAAATGACTTAAATGTAAATGTCATCAATGAGAGAGATCTGGAAGACTGCTCTATCATCTTCACTGTCGGAGTCACTATTGCATGGTAGTCTTGATAGTGCATCGGCATTTGCGTGATCACTGGATCATCTGTATTCAATCTCGTAGTCGTAGGCTAACAATATCAGAGCCCAACGTTGCATTCGAAGTGCAGCAAGGGTTGGTATAGCTGATTTTGGTCCAAGGATGGCCAACAGAGGCTTGTGATCTGTCAGCAGTTGGAACTTCCTTCCGTAGAGGTATTTGTGAAACTTCTTCACTACGAATATTATGCTCAGGGCTTCCTTCTCAATTTGAGCATAATTTTTCTCACTTGGTGACAGAGTCCGTGATGCAAATGCAATAGGGTGCTCTTCACCTGACGGTAGAACATGTGAGATGACGGCTCCTACTCCGTATGGAGATGCATCACACGCGAGTCTCAGCTTCATCTCTGTGTTATAGTGGGCAAGCCACTTGCTCTTTAGCAGACACTGTTTGCAAGTCTTGAATGCTTCTTCGCATTGCAGGGACCAATTCCACTTGGTATCGGCCTGCAGCAGTTGGTGAAGCGGATGCAACAATGTGGACAAGTTTGCCACAAACTTTCCGTAATAGTTCAGGAGTCCCAAAAATGACCTCAGCTCTGAGATATTTGTGGGTGCTGGAGCGTTTACGATTGCTTCCACCTTGCTGTTGGTTGGGTGCAGGCCTTGTGCATCAATCTTGTATCCGAGATACTCCACTGAGTCCTGGAGGAACTCACACTTGCTGCGTTTCATTCTCACTCCGTATTTCTCCAGTCTTGACATCACTTTCTCCAGCACTACAAGGTGCTCTCCAATGGTTGGTGCTGACACGAGGATGTCGTCCAGGAAGCACACAACATGGTCTATACCGTCCAAGATCTGATCCATTGTGTGTTGGAATATCGCTGGAGCTGTCGAGATTCCATAGGCCAAGCGATTGAATCTGAATAGCCCCTTGTGTGTATTGATGGTCAGATACTGTTCTGACTCCGGATCCAGCTTCAGTTGCTGATAAGCGAATGCCAGGTCCAGCTTACTGAAAACCTTCCCACCAGCTAGAGTGGCAAACAGATCTTCAACATTTGGTAGTGGATATTCCTCTGGTAGTATGCAGCGATTTACTGTGACCTTGTAGTCACCGCACATTCTGACGGTCTTGTCTTTCTTTGGGACTACAACAATCGGAGCGGCCCAGTCGCTCCTCGCTACTTTCATTATTATGTTATTCTTCTGTAGGCGGTCCAGTTCCTTCTCTACTGCTTCCTTAAGAGCATAGGGAACTGGACGTGGTTTGTGAAAGATAGGCTTGGTTCCTTCTTGCACTCTGACTTGACTTTTGCTGTGAAGTCTTGTATTTCACCGTAGCCATCTTTGAAAAGTTCTTTGTGCTTCTCCAGCATGTTAGTGAGTGTAGCCTGACTTACTGGTTTGTCATTTCTCAGACTGAAGATTTCTCCCCAGTTCAACTTGATCTTTTGTAGCCAGTTTCTGCCTAACAAGGCAGATTTTTCTCCTTTAACAATGACAAGCGGTAGCGTCCACTCCTTCCCCTCATAACGGACTGGTACCTGGATCTGCCCTAACACAGGAATAGTGTCACCAGTGTATGAAGAAAGGCGGATGGACGCGGGCTGAAGAGGGCACTCTTTCAGTTTTTCTTTGTAGAGTCTCTCTGGAACCAGGGATACAGACGCTCCGGTGTCCAGCTGCATTTTTACTGGTTTTCCCGCTAACTCCATGTTGAGATAGATTCCATCTTTTAGTTGTTGAGCCGTGTACACTGTGAACAGTTCCAATACTGTTTGTTGTACCTTCCTCGTCTTGTGCTGCGTCTGACACTTTGCGCTCTTGCCGTGCGTTTCGAGGCTTTACACACTCTCTGTAAATGTCCAACCTTTCCACAATTGTGGCACTTTTCCTTTTGGAATCGACATTCACTGTGCTGATGATTATCTCCCCCACATCTGTAGCAACTTGGCTTAGACCTTTGAGAAGTGGGCTGCTTTGTTCTTGTGTAACCTTGAGGACGGGACTGAAAAAAGTGTGACTTTTGTGAGCTTTTTTCACCACGTGCATCACTGACCTTGTGAACACCTTTCTGACGTTCTGCATGTCCCGATAGCTCAATAGTATCCCTGTGGGCAAGCTCGAGTCCAAGTGCTATATCACAGGCTTTCTTAAAGGTCAGGTCCTTCTCTGACAGGAGCCTTCTGTGAGACCACATACAAACTTGTCTCGGAGAGCATCATCAAGAAATCATGCAAACTCACATGTACTTGCCAGCCTTTTCAAAGCAAGGATGTAGTCAGCCAAGGTTTCCCCTTGACTCTGGTGACGTTGGTAAAATCTGAAACGTTCTGCAATGAGAATTGGCTTAGGCTTAAAATACCTTGAAAGAGTTTGTCAGTTCTGCATAGTTCAACTCCACTGCTTTCATTGGTTCAATGAGACCTTTCAGCAATCCATACTCAGTTGGACCCAAAACACTGAGAAATACGTCTGCTTTCTTTCCATCTTTGATTTCATTTGCAGCCAGCCAACGCTCAAAACGCTCCAAATAGGAATCAAAATCCTCTTTTGTAGCCTCAAACTCTGGTACTCGACCAATGGTTGCCATTTTCACAGTTAATTGTTCAGTTTCCTTATATTCCTTAATTTTCTGAATATTCATCTACTTCACTTCAGAAGTTTCTGCAATTACTTCATTCACTGCACTCATTTGTATTAATGTACACACCGT